>NC_079226.1:15463724-15471224 GCF_029633865.1 Lampris incognitus
TATCGGATGCTGTGTAGGCCCTATTTTGTATGTATTGGGAGGGGGGGGGGCTTCTATAGGTTGAATATCAAACCGCTCTGATGGTCTGGTCTGGTGGTTGGATAAATATCGTGCACATTTTAGAGCAGTCTTTCGCCGACTTCGCCGGCATGTACACAATGCACTCTTTGCACTCGATCCAGTCACAAGTGTGTGCTCAGTGATGGAAAACGTCGCCCACTTGTTCCAAATAGACTCCCACACTTGGCGGTCGTAGACACAGTTTTTCAATTTGTTGTTGGAATTTCGGGTCACTCCAAACAGAAATTGATGTAAGTGTCTCTTCTCTCGTCCAGTGGGTGCGTTCATATGACCACGGATGACACACAACCGGACGCTCGATGGAGAAACAACAGCGATCCCAATCCCTTCCACACGGGTACATGAAAAAAACAGACGTCCTATATTAATAATTATATTTTAGACCTCATTTGAGAGACTGATCTGAATCCGAATAGGGCTTCATTTCCCAGGTCATCCCAGCCTCTGTTTTTGAAATCGTCTGGTAAAACAAAATATATAAACACATATACATAACACCCTATCTATACTGCACTACCGCAGCACAAAACAAACAGCACAAACAAAACCCAACAGGGTAAACAAGTTGAAGGACCAGTCCAATGACCATTAACTCCAAGTGTCTGACACTCTGAGGGAGAAGTTGTAAAGTTTGATGGCCACGAGCAGGAATGACCTCCGTGGCGCTCTGTAGTGCAATTCGGCAGAATGAGTCTATTACTAAAAGTACTCCTATGCCAAAATCATACATATCAAACATATGAATAATGTTGATCATCTCCAAACAAGGGCACATATGTCAAGGTTTGGTTAGATTAGATGGTAAGCGAACAACCAGTTCTGTAGTCAACATGTTGGATGCAGGAGAAATGGGCAGGAGTAAAGACTGAGTGACTCTGACAAGGGACAAATAGTTATGGCCAGATGACTGGGTCAGAGCATCTCTGAAACAGCAAGGCTTGTGGGGTGCTCCCGGTCAGCAATGGCGAGTACCTACTGACTGACAGTGGTCCGAGGAGGAACAAACCACAAACCGGCGACAGGGTGTTGGGCTCTCAAGGCTCATCGATGCGCGAGGGCTATGAAGGCTATCCCGTCTGGTCCGACGAAGGCTATCCCATCTGGTCTGAACCGACAGAAGGTCTACTGTGGCACAAGTCACAGAAAATTTTAATGATGATTACAGGATGAATGTGTCATAACACACAGTGCACCACACTCTGCTGTGTATGGGGCTGTGTAGCCGCAGACTGGTCAGTGTCCATGATGACCCCTGTTCACTATCAAAAGCGCCTACAATGGGCACGTGAGCATCGGAATTGGACCTTGGAGCAGTAGAAGAAGGTCGCCTGGTCTGATGTGTACAATTTTACTTTTAGATTATGTGGATGGCTATGTGTGCTGTTTACCTGGGTAAGTGATGGCACCAGGATGCACTGTGGGAAGACGACAAGCGGGTGGAAGGGAGTGTGATGCTCTGGGCAATGTTCTGCTGGGAAACCCTGGGTCCAGCCATTCATGTGGACGTCAATTTAACTCGTGCCACCTACCTAAACATCGTTGCAGACCAGGTACACCCCTTCATGGCAATGATATTCCCTGATGGCAGTGGCCTCTTTCAGCAGGATAATGCGCCCTGCCACACTGTACACATTGTTTGGGAATGGTTTGAGGAACATGATGAAGTAAGTGTTCAAGGTGTTGCCCTGGCCTCCAAATTCTCCAGCTCTCAATCCAATTGAACATCTGTGGGATGTGCTGGACCGGCAAGTCCGATCCACGGCGGGTCCAACTTGCAACTTACAGGACTTGAAGGCACTGTTTTAGCGGCACATGGTGGACCAACAGCATATTAATCTGGTGGTCATAATGTTTTGGCTCATCAGTGTATATTTTGTTTTGGATTTTCCCTATCCTCCAAAATCACCCCCTTCCCCATCCCCACCTTCAAAGCGTTGTTGACTCTTGAGCAAACAAAAGCGCACCAACTCATTATGACACACAAAGCAACATTTCTCCCCTACCCTCTCATCTACCGATAAAACTGATTAGCTGATAAAAGCGGGACATTTGTTTCCGATTCCGGCCAGCCAGTTGAGTAGAACATCTCGGGGGGTTCACGGGGGGAGAAACCCACTCACGTCACACTTTATCAAGATTTAATCATGGCCCCTGCCTGCGGCCATGGGATATCAAAAGTGGCCCTCCTCTGCTCATTTGGCATTCTTTTCACTCACCATAATGAAGCTTGAGAATGTGTGTTTGGGTGTGTGTCTGTGCACATGTGTTTTGTGCGCCGAAGTCCAGGGGATAGAGAGAGAGAGAGAGAGAAGGAGATGGGGGGATGAGTAGAGGAAATGAGAGGGAGTAAGGGGGGGTGACTGGGCGGGCTAGAGAGAGAGTACAAAGGGAGTGAACAGGAACAGAAACTGGGAGAAGAAAAGAGACGCAACAGCCAATCTGTCTTCAGACCAAGGAAGTGACAGCCAATGATATCACTACTGACTAATCCCTGACTTCCTGTACTTGTGGGTTTGTGCCGGTTCATTCAGGGTCCACGCTTGGGGGGGGGGGGGTCAAATACAAAAAAGAACAGAAAATAAAACACCTTCTCGCACTAATGACTTGTTTCTCAAATGGAGAATGAATGCGTCGGTTTCTGATCGCTACACCGAGATCCAAATCATCCCTATAAAAGAGCCAGCAAAGTATCGAAGCCTTTAACTGCCAGTTTCAGGGTCCAATTTTTCTCCTAATCTCCCTCAGATGTTCCCGTGTGCGCTTAAGTGGCTCTGAGGAGAGACGGGGGGGGGGGGGGGGACGTAACAAGGTGTGCTTAAGACAGAGGAAACTGAGAAGTAAATTGGTGGGAAGAGAGACAGTGACAGACAAAACAGTCTGAAGGACTACGGAGAGAGAGAGGGTGAGGCAGTTGGGGGAGTTAATGAAAAAAGAGTGAACAGGTGGGAGGACAGACAGACAGACTGGTGGGGGATTAAAAAGGAGAGGGACAAGGAGGAGACGGGAGAGAGAGGGCAGGCACGTACAACAAACAGAGAAATGCACATAAACACTAGACAGCCAGGCGGATGGAGAGACAGACAGCGAGACAGACAGCGAGACAGACAGACTCCCGGCACCTCCTCTCCCTGTGTTACAGCTGACACCTCCATGATGTGGAGGAGAATGTGAGGAGAGAGGTGACAGGTGCTGTGATAGGTCCCAGCAGTAGGTATCCTCTCACGCCACTTCTTATTGACAGCACAGGCATTTTTAATGGCACGGCCAGCATTTACATAGTGGCACGTTGCGTGCGTGAACATTTTTTGTCTGTGTGTGTGTGTGTGTGTGTATGTGAGTGTGTGTGCGCGTTTGCTCAGCACAGAGCCCCCTGATGCACCTCATTAATCACACATACTGTCAATGATGCCACAATTCCCCCTTGCCCGAAATGCCAACACACATAACAGTCCAAGACTGTGAGCATGTGCTTGTGTGTCTATTTTCACACATACACAGCTTCTGATGCTGATGACGACAATAACGAGTACACTGATGATGATGATGATGATGATGAAGGTCATAGTGGCAATTGTGAGAACTGTGAAAAGGACGACCATTGTGATCAGATTCAGTTCTGGTCAGCAGGGCACACTTCCATCATACCAAATATCCTTGCGATATGAGTGGTATGATAGATCTATGAGAGAGAGAGATTATCCAAGTATTCACAAATAACAGCTCAGCTCACACAGTCGTACACAAATCTGTAGTCATAGCATTCATTCTCTGTCTGTCTCGCTCACACACACACACACACACACACACACACACACACACACACACACACACACACACACACACACACACAATATGAGCATGGTAGACCTACCTACGATGCGGTGAATGCAAGGATGGATGGATGGGTGGATGTTGAGTCCGGGATGGAGGTGGTGGATGGGTGGAGGATAGGTGGGGTGGGGGCCAGGGACTGGGGCCTGGAGGGGTGTGGTGCTGCTGGGCTGGGGACCTCGCAAATGGAGGCCTTCTGCGTAGAGGGGCAACAACGGATCCCGGTGAGAAGGCAAACAGTCTTATCGGTCCCATCTGAAATATCACCAATCGCTCACAGTGTTCATTCTGACTCACACTGTTCATAAATAATCGGAAATTGGGGAGGAAAAAAAATCACTGCGGAACGGTAATCTGCCACTTCAGCCTGCAGAAACGCTGTCAACCTCGCTCCCATGATGCGTAGTTAGGCAAACCTCCCGTGCTGATTGGAGGAAACACAGGAATCCGCCCTTCCTCTCTGAAGGCGGCCATATTTTCACAAGTTCCCCTGGCAGGGTTCAGCAAGAGTTTACTGCCCACACAGTCCCACAACACCACCAGTCTCCAACGCTAGAAAGTACTTGTTTATTCAAAGCACAAACCCAGATGGGAAAAAAAATATCCCATAACTCCTATACCATAATAGCATCAAAGCACTCTGTATTTGTGTTAAGGTGCTTGGAGTCACCTCTCTCGCACTCTCGTGTGTTTGTACTTACAACCTTAGCTTGTTCAGTTCTTTCATCTTTGTATGTTGTGACAGTACAGAGGTGGACCGGTACAGGGCTCTCACAATTTTAGTATTTCTCTTTCCACAACAAATGGCATTTGGTGTTCAGAGCCAGGTAACAATATCCAGACACTTATGCAATGCACGAAGGTAGAAATAGTTCTGCAAATGGCTGAGAGAGAACTGGACTCCCTTGAGAGCAAGTTCCCACATCAACATCTGAAGGAGAGACAGCACTCATAAAAACAACAAAATTCTGCAGGACAACAATTCTTTGCTTTCCAACACACCTCCCCGTAGACATCCCTGCAGAAGTAGGAGCGCATCCAGTGAGTGTGGCTCACTGTGAGCTGCATGCACCCTTTCGAGGTATATGACAGGGATGCTCCGTGGCCACTTTAGCGCATCTGTTCATTTCCTTATAAGGTAAAGGTAGAATACTCCACCCCTACCCCACCCTAATCCACTGTCTTTCTTGCTGGCAGTGTCATGCCGGAGCCTATAATTACGCAGATTTAGTCATGTATATACATGTACTACACACACAAACACATGCATACAATACACATGTGCACAAATACAGAAACATATAGATCTAAAACAGCTTTCAGGAAGAGGCCACATGCACTAAAAGTGGGTTATATCTCATTACAATATCAATCTCTTTAACATACACTTATGCAATGGGAGAAAATGAGAAGATACCAGATCCACATTTGTCTGATGTACTAACTAGTTTACTAACATAACTAGCTATCCTCTCACCTGCTGTGGGTGGAGTTAGCGGCGGCCTGCATGGCGGCTGCAGCTGCCTCCTGAGCCTTGCGGTTGGAGGTACCCAGCGAAGGAGGGCCCATCCCTGGCCCGGCTGACTGGGGCATGCTGGGGGAGTTAGGTGCCATTAGGGGGTATGTCCTGTTCTGGCTACTTGCCCCGGAGCCACGCCCTATGGGTGCAGGGTGGCCGGGACCCTGGCCATGCATGGGGCTTGTGGCATTCATCCCGACACTGTTGGCCATACCAGGGCCAGGGCCATTATAGCTGGTGCTGGGGTTCCCACTATAGCTGGAGGGCCGAGAATAGTTACCTGGGAAAGGAAACAACATAGCAGAATTGAGTTACAGGTGCTTTCAACACTGGCTGTTAGCAGTACATGTTGTTATACAGTATGGATGGTCAATCACAACGCAAAATATGGGCGGCCTTCACTTGATCTATTTTTCTCTACCACACTAGAATATATACAAAATGGCTGCACACGGGAGCTGGGATTCACTTCATCGGAGAGAAAGAATCATCTTTATAAGGTAATTACCAACTTTCTGTTACCCTCCTTCAACCCCCAAGAGTGACAACTATTACAGTTATCTTGCATAATCAAATAAATATTCCTTTTGGTGTATGAAGAATGTGGAACCCATAGCGTGAAAAATAATTTTTTTCCCCTAAAATGTCCCAGCCTCTATGGCACTCTGTTGCACCACCTCCATCCAGCGAGGGGAGAAGGCGGTGTTGCTACCCCTTTGACGAAGGGTGTGGAGGGGTGACATTTTTCACCACTGTAGTTTTGAGGAATGGCCATGGGAACAATTGCTAGGCTTAAGGCTGACTTTGCGAAACACTTGGGAGGCGTTCTAATCTGCGGTAAATGCTCTTTCGCTGCCCTGGTGTGTCACACAGCCGTTGTGCCAGAAGCCTTGCTAAGGCACACTTAAACCCTTCCATTTTAGCCCCGAAAGCCCAGCGCTAGCTGCAATAAGAGAGGAGAAGAGGATCGCACAAACTCAAGACGGCGTGGGCACCTCATGCACGCGTGCATGCAGAAAAATCCACCTGTAAACACACTGCGACGCCTGAACGGTGCACCAACACACTTTCACCGTGAAGTCGAGTGTGCGTGTGCGCACACACACACAGGCACGCACGCGCACACACAGAATGACACGTCTCATCCCATCCATTCAGCGGGCACTGGGCCTTTTCCAGTGCAATATTTCCTCTCCAGGACAAATCCCCCGCAAAATAGAAAGGAAAATGTGACGTCTCCCATTGTGAAGGGGGGCTATTTATTTTGATTTGATTAAGGGTGCTTTAGTTGGGCCTCGCCACCTAATCCTCTGAGAATATGTCTGGAAAAGGGGATCAAGTCCCTTTAAAACCTGAAGGCTTTTCTGCACACTGAAACGAGGGAAAGTTGAATGACAATATACTACACGCAGGGGATGGGGGGGGGGGCCTCGAAGACGACTCCTAAAATGGAAATGACTTCTCAGTGTCCTCGAGCTGCTTAGCCAAAGGCACATTCCACATGACATAAGCCCCCCCCCCCCCCAGTCTGACGGAGGGAGAAAAACAGACAGACAGCGAGGGGGGGGGGATGGAGAGGAATAGACAGACAGAAATGAAGGGGGGGGGAAATAACTCAACAACCCCCCCACCCCACCCCCAAGATAGGATTTATATTGACTCAAAATAAAAGTCTTTCCCATGAAAGTGGGCAGCTCTGGCTGAATTTGTCCAGAAATTGTGAAATGAAACCTAATGCGGGCGATGGGAAAATGGGAGCGGGATTATTTCTGGGAAGGCTTTGGTGAGTTGGTGAGCTGAGTGCGGCTGACACCTGTCAACGTTTTCGGGGTTATAAAAGGGAAGCGTTCAGGGAGAAAGGATGTCTGCTAATGAACACAGGAGGATAAGCATGGAATACGGGGTGTGTAAATTTGTGTATGCGTGTTTGTCTATCTGTCCATCTCCTAGTCGGCATGCCTGCGTATGTAATAGCTCTGAGATCTTGGAAACATGCATCTCCTTGCTTTCCCCCCTTTTCACAGTGTCTAGAATAGTGTGGAAAATCCTGAGAACAAAGCCCCCATGAT
>NC_079226.1:15476224-15534168 GCF_029633865.1 Lampris incognitus
AGAGACTTCTGAGATACTACACTGCAGCGGCGCCAGCACGGGCCCAGCATCCCCGGTACACGCCACTGAAAAGCCATGTTTTTCAGACAGACAGTGTGATCACCATACGTGTCAGCCTCATGCAACGGTAGATGTTTGATGTCCATGATAAAAACTACTCGTTTTACAGTCGGAACGAAACTGAAACTCTCAATATTTTCCAATTTCATTTATTACTTTAATCATCATGCATTTCTTCCTGTCTCATTCTATTGAAAAAAAAAAGTATAAAAGGTATAATTCAGTTATTCTATTTTTTGTCTTTGTAAAAGCGCTCCCACTAGTTCAGCTTCTCTCAGCCGATCTTTTCCGTATACTCGTGACACCATCAGACACTCATTTCCATGCAGCCAATCAGATCATATCACCCAAATATGAAACCCTGCTCTCCCTTACCACCAACCCTTGTTTGTACCTGTCGCGCAAAGGTCAGCTCATGAATATTAATGAGGACTGACTACACCACTCCCTCACACAGCTCTCGAGGCAATAGAGGGTAATGCACTGATGTCACTTTCCCATTGGAACGCGCCCCCTCGGGCGCAGTGAGCGGCAAAACATCCCGCAACATGGCTGCTTCTAGTAGGGGCAACAGTGAAACCGGGATTATAACGCAAGATTATCTGCTTGAATTAAAGGAAGTTGGACTTGACAATGGCTCATACAACTTACCAAATAACCAGTGGTCCATGGACATTAACATTTGGCCACAAATCGAGTTTCCTGATGTTTACATAAAAAAAGAGAGAAGCGTTTCCTGACATCTGTAAACAGAGGACTCCGATTTCTTGTGAAATCTATTAGTGCAGTCTATCGCACAACAGCTCGCTCCCATTTTAGATGCGTTTTCGCTGTATTCAAGCTGGACGATAACGCTGCCACTCAGTCTTTCTGCCACTCAGTGCCGCGTTACCGCTGTGAGCTCTGCATCTGTGACGTCACTCACATACCCTCTACAGGGAACAATTATGGATAAAGGTAAAAAGAAAAAAAAACCCTCAATATTATTCATTTACAAATATGCTGAATGTTTAAATATAGACTGTCTTCAAGGTTTTTAGACATGTAAAGTGAAATCTGATTACTGATCAGATTCGCTCTGATTGATCGCTCTGACCGATCGCTCTGACTTTAAACGTGAGACAACCAAAGACTCTGATTGGTGTTATCTTATCAAGCCATTAACTTTTTACATGTGCAACTAAGGCTTTTTCAAATCCTTGGTGATGACCCATCTAAATAACCGTTGCCACAAACCAGTATTGCGTCATGGTGCAGGTTCGCAGGTTTGATTTTGGTATTTTTCTACAGCATCTATGGACGTTTTGGTGCCAGTTAATTCAAATGAAGATTAAAAAAAACAAACAAAAAAACCCACCGCTCACATTTGGATACCCTATGCAATCGATCTGTCAATCGATCAATCAATAGAGAGAAACCACCGTCTGTTTACTAATTAAGTTAAAAATGGAATTTTTTTTTTGTCCTTGTTTAGCAGCTGCAGAAGCTGCTGTGGTGACCTAGGGCCTGTGGAAAACAAAGCTCATAAACAACAACGGATGACCTTATAATCTATTCTGACAACACTGAAACTCTTCCTTTGAGACTTGCGTTTTAGACGCTGGCCCCAGTAATAGGCCTGGCTGCCATCATTATTCATTCGACAAACCATGCGTTGCATCCATCCGCCATGTCAATCTGGAACTACCTCATAATCTTATCATGAGAGCCAACAGGGGCTGACCAAAGTTCAAGAGTCTCATGAATATTCTGACAATCAGACCCTCAAACCCTGGCTTCAAAGCCCAGTCATATCAACTAGGAGGAAAGAGATGGGAGGGTGTGTGTATTTGGTGGAAGGTCTGGAAGATGTGTGTGGATGTGTGTGTGTGGTGGGAGGAGCTGGGTGAAAGAAGGGACCATATTTAGAAAGGCAACCCTGTACGTATGTGTGTGTTTATCAAAGCCAACATTACAAGCTGTAAAAATAATTTTAGATGGGATGTTATACTTTAATCTGCTTTGGACCCAATCCCCTCCATCCTTGTTAAGCCCCATCTCCCCACACTCTGTTCTCTTATTCCCAAAACTGCAAACTCCTCCCTGTCTTCTGCCTATGCCCCTCCACTTTAAAGCTTGTCACTGTCACCCCTGTCCTCAAAAAACTTGACCCAGACTCCCCTAATAACTACTGGCCCATCTCCAACCCACCCTTCTTGTCAAAAGTCAGATTAAATCCTACCTCGACTACCACAAACCATATGAACCCTTTCAATCCAGGTTCCGCTCCAAACAAACCACAGAGACTGCTCTCATTAAAGTAAGCAACGACCACCTGCTGTCCCCTGATGCCGGCTTCCTCAACATCCTCATCCTCCTTGACCTCAGCGCTGCCTTTGACTCCATTAGCCATTCCATACTCATCACATGCCTCAAATCCACCCTTGGCATAACTGGAACTGCCCTCTCCTGGTTCAAGTCTTACTTCTCCAACAGACATCAAATGCTCTCCATTAACAACAACAAATCCACCACAGCTCCTGTTACCCAAGGTGTGCCCCAGGGTTCGATGCTTTGTCCCCTTCTCTTCATCCTTTACATGCTGCCAATAGGACAAATCCTCCACCACCATGGCCTCTGCTTTCGCTGTTGCGCTGATGACACCCAGCTTTATCTCTCCTCCTAAAACATCACTACTGCCACCTTCTCCACCCTCACCACCTTCCTCACGGACTGTTACGACCCTCGGTCTGGAGAGGGTGCAACTATTAGTGTACTGAGTAACAGTGAGGTGAGGGTGCAACACAGTGAGACATAAACGTATAGATAATAAAATAAATATATTTATTAACAATGACAGGACAAGGGAACCGAACGGTTGCCAAAACAAACTATTAACAAAAGTAACCCACCCTTGACAGTGCTGAAAAGCACCAAACCTAAAGACAAAAAGGTGGCAACCGCTGCTAACCTAGTGTGTCTAACAGAGGTAAGCTACGTGATGGGGTGTTTGCCCATGGGCATCTTACCTTGATCCCCTCGCCCAAAAGAGCTAAACAACTAAACATAACTCAAAATAGTCACAATGCAAACTAAACCAAAAACGGGCCAGACGTTACAAACACAAAGTAACTACATCACACAAACTAAACTAGCTGGCCGCTGAACTGAAGACCTGTGGGGGTTTAAATGGGAGACTGAACAGCTGATGAAGATCGGATTCGTTGACCGGTTGATTAGGTGATGAGGAGCACCTGAATGTAGAGTCAGAGTGATACAGGAGGCAACACAAAACTATACGGACACACCCGTGGCCGTAACACCCCCACCCATAAAAACAAGCCCCTACAGGCTTGTTAACAAAAAAAACCCCACAAGAACCAAAACAAGACAATGTGCTACATAACAGCAACATGTGACCAAACAAAACGGTGGAGCATCTCAGCCACAACAAAGGGTCACCACAAGTAGCGCCGCTACATCCAAAATGTGACCCAAATATGGCCAGCACCTTCCCACCAACACATGGTCACCTACCAAGTGGCCCTCAACCACAACAAGTTACTGACAGACAACACAAAGTAGCGCACACACCGTCACGGTGGCGACCCACGCCAAATGACGTAGCTGCGTTCGACCCGCAGGTGAACCAGCTACAACTCGTGACCACACCTCGGCCACCGTGGCGACCCACGCCAAGTGACGTAGCTGCGTTCGACCCGCAGGTGAACCAGCTACAACTCGTGACCACAGTCACAACACAAGGTGTGCCAGCGTGGACCAGCTGGTGGTGGAAGCAAAGAGCGCAGCGCGCCCCGCACTCATAGCTTTAAAGGTCTACCGTCCGCAACTCCCCTCCAGCCTCTCTGCCACAAATCCCGCCCCCCAAGTCTCCCACTGGAGACCTGACTCAGCCTGCCTCTCAGGCGGGCGTCAGCACCCACGCCGAGTGCAACACAGGGGACCAGGGATCGAACCACAACAGCCTGGCCGGCAGCTCCGCCCTAGCATCGGACCTCGTCCGCACGAAGCTCTGCCACCAGAACCAACACCATGGCAGAGGATGAAAGGAAGTGGACCAGCAGCAACAGCCGTACCCACCACCAAGCCAAGAACACACCAACAACACCTGTTAACACTAAACAATAACGAACACTGTGCTCAACACCACCCAACACCCAACACCGAACGCTAACACAACACACTACAGGAAACAGCAACTAGCCAGACCAAAGCCGCCAATATCCCGGACGAGCCCCCATTTGTTACGACCCTCGGTCTGGAGAGGGTGCAACTATTAGTGTACTGAGTAACAGTGAGGTGAGGGTGCAACACAGTGAGACATAAACGTATAGATAATAAAATAAATATATTTATTAACAATGACAGGACAAGGGAACCGAACGGTTGCCAAAACAAACTATTAACAAAAGTAACCCACCCTTGACAGTGCTGAAAAGCACCAAACCTAAAGACAAAAAGGTGGCAACCGCTGCTAACCTAGTGTGTCTAACAGAGGTAAGCTACGTGATGGGGTGTTTGCCCATGGGCATCTTACTTTGATCCCCTCGCCCAAAAGAGCTAAACAACTAAACATAACTCAAAATAGTCACAATGCAAACTAAACCAAAAACGGGCCAGACGTTACAAACACAAAGTAACTACATCACACAAACTAAACTAGCTGGCCGCTGAACTGAAGACCTGTGGGGGTTTAAATGGGAGACTGAACAGCTGATGAAGATCGGATTCGTTGACCAGTTGATTAGGTGATGAGGAGCACCTGAATGTAGAGTCAGAGTGATACAGGAGGCAACACAAAACTATACGGACACACCCGTGGCCGTAACACGGACATTAAAACATGGATGCAAAATAACTTTTTTAAACTCAACGGCAATAAATCTGAAATCTTAATCATTGGCCCAGACTCCCTCACCCGCATCACCCAGGATTTCTCCCTTCACATCGATGGCCCCATTAGTACCCCCTCCATCGAGGTTCATTGGAGTCATTGTCAATACCACCCTCTCATTTCTGCCCAATGTCAACTAGACCACTGAAACAGCCTTCTTCCACCTATATACAATATTGCTTGCCTCGACTCTGACTGTTACCTACTGCTGCAGAAACACTCATCCATGCATTCATAACATGCAGACTTAACTACTGCAACAGCATCCTTTACTGTACCACTAACCAAGTTCCCAATAAACTTCAGTATTTACAAAACTTCTGCCTGTCTGCTCACCAGCACCCACTCAGGAGCTCACATCACCTCTGTCCTCCAAGACCTCCACTGGCTCCACTCCCCCCTACCTCTCCAAACTCCTCCATCAGCACACCCCATCCCGCTGCCTCAGGTCAACTGATGCCAACCTGCTGCAAGTCACCAGCACCAAGCGCTGGACCTGGGGTGACGGGGCCTTTTCATTGCCCCCCTTTCTGTGGAACACTCTCCCAAACTACATCAAAGCTGCCCCGACGCTGTCTGCATTCGAACAGGCACTCAAAGCCTCTTCAGACTAGCCTTTCCCAGCTAACCTCCATCTCCTCCCTATGCCTTTGTCACATAGCTGGCACCATTTCTTTTTTCTTTTAAAAATCTTTATTAAACAGTTTTGCTTTGACTGTCCATTATTGCCTCTGATGTAAATCATCTTTGAGCATTTAGAGAGGCACTATGTATGCTGTATTATTGTTATTATTATTATTAGTGTACATGCTTCAAAGATTGAGTCATTTTTACTTTGTGTGGTTGGTGCCCAGCCCATGCACATTGACTCTCCTGATCATAAAAGACTCCCTGATAAATGAGAAATAAGCAAAATCCAAACTTGGAGGAGGGCGTCCCTGTGTGTGGTTTCTGAAGGAAAACTGAGCTGCGTACATTTCCATGAGGGCTTCGAATTTCACTTTCACTGAAAGCAGCATAAATGTTTTAAAGGTCGGTGGAACGACCCTCTGGCTAATCCCATACCGTGATGCACAGTTGTGCTAATTTTGCAATTTAGAGGTTCCTCTGAGGAAGATAAGAGGCACATGTCTTGTGTCTTGTGTCTGTGTGTGTGTTTGTGTGTGTGTCCTTTTGTATGACTCAGTTTGTCTCTTCACTGACATTTTTTTCTCCAGAAAGCTGTCAGTTGAGTGTCCCATGGTGGCTATTTAATGATTTAGTGCCACACCCCCACTTCCCCCCGAACCCTTCAAGTGGGGAGGGAGGGCACCAAATTAGACTTTGAATTTCTGTTCAAACCCTGCTGGAAAATGATGAGGTAAGTGCAGGTGCATGAGAGACAGAGAGAGAGACAGAGAGAGACAGAGAGAGAGAGAGAGAGAGAGAGAGAGAGAGAGAGAGAGAGAGAGAGAGAGAGAGAGAGAGAGAGAGAGAGAGAGAGAGAGAGAGAGGCTGAGAGTGTGTAAGGGAGAGAGAAGGTTGGGTATTTGTGTTTGACAATGCAATTTTTTCCAGCTGTTCATGACCAAATTCTCTTTTAAACAAAATTACAATAATGACGGAGAACTGGGCAAATAGTCATCACAAAATAATTCAGTTTGAAAAACTGAGGCTAAACTGTCCCGTAACTCCCCTCCGTCTGGAGAATGAATGAATGATACAGACAGTACATGTTCAGGTGGGATTAAGACCACTGCACTTTATCACCTCTTACTTTGCCTGTATAAGTCAGTCCTTGTGTGTATATCTGAAGATTGCTGTGTTGTAGTGTTGTTACTCTATGTTAAGTACACCGAGAGAGCCATGAAACCGGAGTCAAACTCCGTGTAGCGTACTACATGGCCAACAAACATGATTCTGACCCTGAAGTAAGGACGTAAATACATAAATGAACATGTATTTATGCATGCTCAATAATCCAGGTAGGGAAATCACAGAAGTCTGAATCAGTTCATCTGGACACAACGTTTATTGAGAGAAACTCTGTGTTACTCAGATGAGTGATGTCAAATCACAGGTTCAATCTTCCAGGCGACAAAGTCACGTAGACATGTGACGAAACGTTTCTCTCAATAAACGTTGAGTCCAGATGAACCGATTCAACTTCCTGTGAAGTAAATGAACAAAATAACTGAATATATAAATAAATAATACTCCTACCTTGGTGTCCATATTGTGACCCCTGGTGTCCGTAGGGGCCCATGCCAGGGTAAACTGGACCCCCGGGCGAGGGGTGGGGAGACATGGGGGGTCCTGACTGAGGGGGGGCGAAGTGAGAGGCAGCCTGGTTCCTTTGCATGTTAGATATGAACCCTGAAGCACACACATACGCACATACACACACACACATACAGGAAAAAAAAACAGCACTATCAACAATTTGCTGCTCAAAACCTTCAAACGTGATCAACGATGTCCCTGCCTAACAAGGTCAAACAGGCAACAAGGGGACGAGCACCAACTGTTGGTGCTCAGCATAACACGTGGGGCTATCCATGTGATTGCCCGTGTAAAAGAACCTTTCCTTTTGAAAACCATAATCCTTGGGCTGGGCGTGGGGTCCTGCTACTCACCGATACACATCTATGAGTAACACAGCAACAGCCAAGTAACATACCAAATACACACAAAGGGGACGAGTAACTGGAGTCCTAAGGACAGGTAAACATACACACACAAAATAGGACCACACACAAGAACACACATACACTATATTTTGTATTCAATAAGCAAAGGACTACTGTATACAAGATGTGTGACTTGAAAAACTGTAACTAACAAAAGAGTGACAAACGTGAGTACATCTTCGCATCTTGTGTTTGTGTATTTCAACTAAATCTGTGAACACCACCGTGGCCTTGAGCTGCCGAGACCCAGCACGCCCGGCACCTGGGAGAAGGAGCCCGTGATTTGATCACAGCTACCGTGTCACTCTGAGCTGTTGTGTCAATAGATGTGTAAAAAGGCCCAGAAGCCGGGACTCGCATCCACCATTCAAATTGACATTTGAAGCGTTCCTCACCGGGGCTTCGCTCTTTCAAGCCACTCCGTCAATTTCTAAAGCCCCCAGAAAGGTCTCCCAATCCACTACAAATGTGGAAAGGTCGTGCAGAGAGAGCGAGAGAGAGAGAGAGAGAGAGAGAGAGAGAGAGAGAGAGAGAGAGAGAGAGAGAGAGAGAGAGAGAGAGAGAGAGAGAGAGAGAGAGAGAGAGAGAGAGAGAGGAGAGCAGAGAGGAACGAGAGCGTGAGCAAGAGAGCAGAGAGGAGAGAGAGAGAGAGAGAGGAGCGAGCAAGAGAGGAGACAGCGAGAGAGAGAGAGAGACCTATCCACTACTGCAGATTAGGTTAAAATGGATTGGGTCCACTGGACTGTAAACTTTGATAGCTATCGAATAAAGAGTGCATAGACAGGTTCTTTATCGAATGTGGGCTTTGAGAGTGCGAGGTAAGTCTTGTACATGCCTCCTTTTTGTGCATGGAATGAAGAGACATGAAGAGAAAGGGATTGTAAAAGAGGGTGGATGGAGGAATAAACAAGCTGTGTGCGTACACACTTTGTATCTGTACATTATATGAATACACACAGGTGCTCGGCAACACAAATATCGATAGACATGTATGAACAATGAATACATCCAAGCACACACACACACACACACACACACACACACACACACACACACACACACACACACACACACACACACACACACACACACAGATATTTGTGTTCCTGAGCACTTGTGTGTACGTGTTTTTGTGTGTGTGTGTGTGTGTTGAGGGGTACAGAGAGACAAGGGGGAGAATGAAAGAGGGGAAGTGGAAGAAAGAGAAACATAGAAAGAGAAAGAGATGCGTAGAGAGAAATTTACATGAGGGAGAGACAGCAGCAACAGAGAGAGAGGGTGGGGGGGGGGGATTGGGGCCAGAAAGTGCTTAGGCAGCGAGCACAGGGTTTAAGGAGCGAGGACATTATTGTAATGTTTTGCCTCCATTAGGTTAAGGGGATTCTGGGAAAGGAGGAGGAAAAAAAAAAACAGTGTGTAATACCGCACTTTAAATTGCCTGGAAAATGGATGGGGAGAGGAACATTGTGCAGACAGTGCTAAAAGCAAATAACACATTCAAGGATTTTCCTCCCTCTGCTTAGTTCCCTCTCCCTCGGAGATACACACACACACACACACACACATACTCTTTCTCATGTTGGCAAAGCGAATGAAGCTCTCAGCCGGACAACAACAACAGCCAGCCAGCGAAGCGAGAGAAAAAGGAGGAGAGGGACGAAAAAAAAAGGGAGCATTCAGTGGATTTATGGAAATGAAGAGAGGAAAGAGGCTCTTAGGGAGGCAGGCACTTGAGCAAAGCGTGGTAGTGGTGGCGGCTGTGTGGGTGGGTGGGACGTGTGTGTGTGTGTGTGTGTGTGTGGTAATCCTAGCTACAGAAACGGCAAAAACAGCAGGCGGACCTGTTTAACCAGTGCAGTGTTTTCTCCTTGGCCGGGGCTTGGGTGAACTGGGGGTTGGTTGGGGGTTACAGGCATTAGCAAGGAGCATTAAATCTCCGGGTTGATTTCATCATGTTGGGAAATAACCTTTTACGGAGGCTTTTCCAGTATCTCCCTCCACAGCTATCTCTCCATCCTCCCCCGTCTGTCTGTCTGTGATGTTAACTGGTCTCTGCTGTGTGATGGAGAGGGTCTGCTACGGAGCCCACCCTGCTACAGCCACTTTTTTTCTTTCCCCCCCCCCCCCAGGGTTTTGTGGACAATGCTGCTTTCTTCTTCGTGTGAGCCGTTTAAAACGAACGGTTCATTTTTCCCCAGCGGGAGAGGTGACCCTGACAATTAGGAGGACCGAAAAGTAAAACAAACATCAGCCAAAACGTGTGGCTCGCCGTTCAGCGCCAGTGTCGTAAAAGTGGTTGAAGAGGCTCCGTCAGGAAAAGAATACACACCCATCTGAAAAAGACCAACTGACCACCTCGACCAGGATGGCGAAGTTTTGTGAAACTAGCTACACTTGAGTTGACCGTCACTGAAGCAAAATCCCACAGCCTGTGTGTGTGTGTGTAACCAGGTTTTTCTATCCTAATGGGGACATTTGGTCTTCATTAGGATACAAAACCTGAAACCCCCTACCCTGTGGGGACATTTTATGGGGCCCCATGAGGAAAATGGTCCATTTTAGGGTTAGGACTTCGTTTCGGGGTTAAAATTTATCTAATTAGGATTAGAGTAAGGTTAGGGTAAGGGTTAAGGTTAGGCATGTGGTTATGAAGGTTAAGGTTAGGGTTAAGGGGTAGGGAATGAATGTAGTCAATGAGGGGTCCCCACAAGAATAGGGTGACATGATGTGTGTGTGTGTGTGGGGGGGGGTGTCTGTGATTCCAGGAAAGCCGAGGTTCAATGCTGAACTCGAAGTGCCGAGCAGTGAATGGGAGCCACTTGTTGCACACACAAGCAATCGCACTTACACAAACATACCAATACACGCAAACACACACACACATACCTCTCTCCTGAGCCATAGGTGAGCGTGTCATTGGAGGGCGGGCTCCATCCAGAACATTCCCAGAGTTTTGCGGGGCCATGGTGGTACCTGCAGAAATCCACAGAGACAAGTAGACCAGTTCCAGGGTTGAAATTGCACCCCAACAGCCCTCTCCTCTTTGTAGCCAAACCTCCCAGAAAGAGTATTCGGTTCCAAATATTCACAAACAAACTCTGTAAACACAAATAACACAGACAGGTTTTTATGGAAATTTGTCTGATCTGAATTCCATTCCTCCCATTCAAGAGGGCTCGTCCTGCGTTCCTTGCCATTAACGCCAGCAAAGAATGCAGTGGCATCCGCCCTCCTCCGAAGGACTTTAAAAACGACAGAAACCGCTTTTTACAGTTGTCATAATAAAGAGATGTAAAGCCAAAGGAAGTCTTTGTTCGCGTCTCTGTGCAGAATTCTTTCAGTGGCACTTAAGTTGTGCTGTTCCAGTGTGAGGCAGATAAAGGTTTTTGTTCCCTCTGAGCCATGACAGATGAGCGAAGCGACGGGAATCGGAACCCGGAAAGGCACTTTTAACAACCGTTCTGTCGGGTACGACAGCACACTTTGGTCGGCGGGCTTCAAAACCTACAGAGGCAAACCAAAATGTGTACACAAACTTTACACACACACACAACATTCAGCTAGTAAAAACAATCAATAAACGAATATATCAGCTTGTTTGTGAAATTTCAGAGTGCCTATTAAGCTGACTGACCCCGTGCCTCTCTCGTGTGTGAGCATTTTAATAAGACTGATCCCTTTCACAAAACAAAGCTCAAAGGCTGATTGATTCGGTGGCCGTGCAGGTCTTTGGGCTATGCCTCTACCACTGAAATCCAATTGTGAGCGTGGCTGGCTGAACGGAGCATGGAATACAGAGGCTCTGCTGGGCTGACTTAGCCGAGAGGCAGGAGACAGCCGGCAAAGTCACACTTTTATCTCAAGACTGAGACCTGAGACGATTAACCCGCAGGAGACAGAATGAGGGATGGAAACCCGGTTTGCCACTCTGAAAGGCAAAACGGGCATAACACGATCAGGGATAATAGTTTTTTTCAGATTATTTTTTTCGGCATTTCTCCTGCTTTATTTTGACAGTGACAGTAGAGAGAGACAGGAAAGGAGGGGAGAGGGAGGGGATGACGTGCAGCAAAAGGCCCGGGTCGGATTCGAACCACAGGCCGCTGTGGTAAGGACTCAGCCTTATGCGGTATGTGCTCTACCAAGTGAGCCATCGGGGCGCCCCAGGAATAATATTTAACACAAGCTACAGAGTCTGCTATCTCCTCTATGAGTGTTACCTTGTCGTGATATGGGAGCTTGTGTACCTCACTGAACTCTCACAGCTATGCTGGTGGGAGGAATCTCCTGGAAGGTTTCACCGAACTGGACAGGCCCAGGGCGAGGGGTCAGATGAAACACAGTCCAACTACCACTTCTAAACATGGGGCCTTTGTTAGGAAAAGGGTCTATGTCCACTGTGTACAACTAGCAGAAACAGCAGCTTGGGCTAATCACCCACCCTTTGTCAAAACTCATCATCACATTGACTTAAGCCTAATTGATGACCCTCAAAGGGATCCATGAACCCCTTCCCAGCTCTCCAAAAACACAAAAACATGACTCTTCAAATCAAATGTTAAATCTATGGTTGTGAAACCTGGAAAACAACAAGTCTTCATCAACAACTGCCTCCGTTACACGATGAGGATACGGTGGCCCAATAAAATAACACATGTTGACTTGTGGGAACCGACCAATAAGGAACAAATCAACCACAAAATCAAAACAAGGAAATGGAGATGGATCGGATTTACACTCAGGAAAGGATCACTCAACCTAACAAGACAGGCTCTAGACTTCTACCCACAAGGAAAGAGGGAGCCAGGAAGACCAAACACCAACTGGAGACGAGCCACGCTTGAGGAGCTAAATGAGTCAGGGACTTCCTGGCAAGAAGCAAAGGCCACTGCACTGAAGACAGTGCTCCCGAGGGGGACCAAGAGGACTAAGTCAAGCAAGTCACAGAGTCCGCTATGCAGGATTCAACAATAAGAAATTCCCAATGGCCCGAAGCAACGATGCGATTGGTTCAAGTCAGTTGGTCGATCTGTCACCAGCACCATAAATAACCCCACAAATTCCGGTCGATCCCATTTGAGTTGGAATAGAAAGTGTAGCGACGCTCTTTGCATTTGATCATGGTGGCGGGTTATGAAGCGAAGACTAGAGAAAGAATGTTTTTGTCATCCTGGATCAGACAGTTCCCATGAATGGAGAACGACGACATCAAATGAACCATGTATTGCTCAGTATGCTGTGAGTTCCCTGATATGGATGATCACGCAGACCCCTGCTTTTAACGAACCAGTAACTATCATAAGCAAACCCAGGATCTCGTGGACAGAGCCGACAGCACACAGCATATATGCTAGCCAAACGTGTAGCCAGCCACCCCGTCTCTTATCAACATCCTGGCTAGGAATGGAGAGATAAATGTAAAGGCTGCTCAACACGGCATACCACACCATTAAACATGAACAGTCCCTCGTGGCCTACAAGAGGAATTTGGTCTTGCGGAGGAACAACTAATTATGATTATTCTGACAGATACCGCCACTGTGAAGTGACTCACGATACAATTTAGAGCCATGACCAAACTATATCTTCACCCTACATTAGGTGTGTATAATACTGACAAATAAATATATTAATGTGACTAAATTTGGTTTATTTTGCATTTATTATGCTTTTTCACAGTTTTAAGACCGTTTTAATAAAAAAAAGAGATGCGGTTTCTTAAGATTTACTCTAGAATATTTTGGCAGCTAGGCCAGTGGAAGTGTACCCAGGCTAAAGCAGAACAGCGTACCATCCTGACCGGGTCGGGCCCTGTATGTCCTGCGTTATGTGGATGTGTGCATTACTTAATGACACCATTTAAAAGGGTTAAAATTTAAACAGGAGATGAAGATGGGCCGAATCAAAAAAGCATTTGTGTAGAAAGTCAACAATATCTAGATCTTCAGGGTGATGCATGATAACAGGGGTTCCCTAACTTTCCCATGCTAAGGCCCCCCAAATAGCATTAGCTTTTGGCCGGGGACCCCCTTTTGCAAGATGTCTTTAAAACCCATTGGCAATACTACGGAAGAAACAAAAAACCTTGTGAATATATTTCCCTCTATTCATCAGTAATCATTACATTTGTATTTCAAATCTTTAATCTTTCCATCTGATTCAATATTTCTGTTTTCCATTATAAGCACTGTTTGTCAGTTTAGTTTAACAACATTCGACAACAGTGTGTGTGTGTGGGTGGGAGTGAGAGGGAGAGAGCAAACCAGTGGGAGGGGTGGGGTTATAGTATATAACATAATATATAACAGCTATATATTATCATAAATCATATTTTATAATAATACACATAATATTAATTCAATTTTATTTAAAAAAACATTTTTAAACCATTTTCCCTCAAATTTGATGAGGCCCCGCTGGCGCCCCCTGGTGGCCCCCACCTTGAAAACCACTGCTCATAAAGTGTAATCACGTTGCATTCATGCATTGTGAGTTTCGGAATGTCCTTAAAACTCACAATGAATATACAACTTCCTTATAATGCAGGAAACCCTCCATATTATTCAATCATGCAGTACAAAATGTAGTGTTAGGGAGACATTTGTGAGATTGTGTGTGTCTGTGTGCGCGCGCACGTGTGTGTGAATATTTGTGTGATGCGTCAATCCGCAGTGCAGAGCAGTAATACATGACTGGAGGTGGCACACTCTCCACATAAACAAACCCAATTAAGTCAACATAATTGCTTTGCATAAAACTGCATAAACAACATTTCCATCTACCCTGCCGCCCACACATGCACACACACACATGCACACAAACACACACACACGTAGAAGTAATTGCACAAAAAGAGTAAACACTCAAGCACACAAAGAGATGCACATGCAAGCACAAAGGCACATAGAGTACCAATGAACCATTTACACACACACACACACACACACACACACACACACACACACACACACACACACACACACACACACACACACACACACTCCCTGCCTGCCTGCCTGCCTGCCTGCCTCATACATGAGTGGATGCAGCAGCGATGCTTCACAGAGAGAATATTCGATTAGTTCGTCTGCCGCTGTGTGGCGGGAGGTGAGGGGACGCATCGGTGTGCTGACGCCCAAACAACTGTACAACATTTCAACACACCAGCTACACATAAATGTGTGTTTGAGTTTGTGAATATTTATTTGCCTTTCTGTTCTCATGCACAACTCTTTAAATCATGTTCTGCGGTGGGCTCATCCATCCCTGCGTGTGCAGCCGATAGTCCATGTTGTGTGTCTGCTTCCGTGTCTGTGACTACCCTCAACGTGTCTGTGACTATCCTCAACGTGTCTGTGACTATCCTCAACTTACCTGTGACTACCCTCAACGTGTCTGTGACTATCCTCAACGTGTCTGTGACTATCCTCAACGTGTCTGTGACTATCCTCAACGTGTCTGTGACTACCCTCAATGTGTCTGTGACTATCCTCAACTTACCTGTGACTACCCTCAACGTGTCTGTGACTATCCTCAACGTGTCTGTGACTACCCTCAATGTGTCTGTGACTATCCTCAACGTGTCTGTGACTATCCTCAACGTGTCTGTGACTATCCTCAACGTGTCTGTGACTACCCTCAATGTGTCTGTGACTACCCTCAATGTGTCTGTGACTATCCTCAACTTACCTGTGACTATCCTCAACGTGCCTGTGACTATCCTCAACGTGTCTGTGACTATCCTCAACGTGTCTGTGACTACCCTCAATGTGTCTGTGACTATCCTCAACTTACCTGTGACTACCCTCAACGTGTCTGTGACTATCCTCAACGTGTCTGTGACTACCCTCAATGTGTCTGTGACTATCCTCAACGTGTCTGTGACTATCCTCAACGTGTCTGTGACTATCCTCAACGTGTCTGTGACTACCCTCAATGTGTCTGTGACTATCCTCAACTTACCTGTGACTACCCTCAACGTGTCTGTGACTACCCTCAACGTGTCTGTGACTATCCTCAACTTACCTGTGACTACCCTCAACGTGTCTGTGACTACCCTCAACGTGTCTGTGACGATCCTCAACGTGTCTGTGACTATCCTCAACGTGTCTGTGACTATCCTCAACTTACCTGTGACTACCCTCAACGTGTCTGTGACTACCCTCAACGTGTCTGTGACTACCCTCAACGTGTCTGTGACTGCCCTCAACGTGTCTGTGACTATCCTCAACGTGTCTGTGACTATTCTCAACGTGTCTGTGACTATCCTGAACGTGTCTGTGATTATCCTCAACGTGTCTGTGACTACCCTCAACGTGTCTGTGACTACCCTCAACGTGTCTGTGACTACCCTCAACATGTCTGTGACTATCCTCAACATGTCTGTGACTATCCCCAACGTGCCTGTGACTGCCCTCAACGTGTCTGTGACTACCCTCAACGTGCCTGTGACTATCCTCAACATGCCTGTGACTATCCTCAACGTGCCTGTGACTATCCTCAACATGCCTGTGACTATCCTCAACATGCCTGTGACTATCCTGAACGTGTCTGTGACTATCCTCAACGTGCCTGTGACTATCCTCAACATGTCTGTGACTACCCTCAACATGTCTGTGACTATCCTCATGTCTGTGACTATCCTCAACGTGTCTGTGACTACCCTCAACATGTCTGTGACTATCCTCAACATGTCTGTGACTACCCTCAACGTGTCTGTGACTACCCTCAACATCTCTGTGACTACCCTCAACATGTCTGTGACTGCCCTCAACGTGTCTGTGACTATCCTCAACGTGTCTGTGACTATCCTCAACATGTCTGTGACTACCCTCAACATGTCTGTGACTATCCTCATGTCTGTGACTATCCTCAACGTGTCTGTGACTACCCTCAACATGTCTGTGACTGCCTTCAACGTGTCTGTGACTACCCTCAACGTGCCTGTGACTATCCTCAACGTGCCTGTGACTATCCTCAATGTGTCTGTGACTATCCTCAACGTGCCTGTGACTGCCCTCAATGTGTCTGTGACTATCCTCAACATGCCTGTGACTATCCTCAACGTGCCTGTGACTATCCTCAATGTGTCTGTGACTATCCTCAACGTGTCTGTGACTACCCTCAACGTGCCTGTGACTATCCTCAACGTGCCTGTGACTATCCTCAACGTGCCTGTGACTATCCTCAATGTGTCTGTGACTATCCTCAATGTGTCTGTGACTATCCTCAACATGCCTGTGACTATCCTCAATGTGTCTGTGACTATCCTCAATGTGTGTGACTATCCTCAACGTGTCTGTGACTACCCTCAACATCTCTGTGACTACCCTCAACATGTCTGTGACTGCCCTCAACGTGTCTGTGACTATCCTCAACGTGTCTGTGACTATCCTCAACATGTCTGTGACTACCCTCAACATGTCTGTGACTATCCTCATGTCTGTGACTATCCTCAACGTGTCTGTGACTACCCTCAACATGTCTGTGACTATCCTCAACGTGTCTGTGACTACCCTTAACGTGTCTGTGACTACCCTCAACATCTCTGTGACTACCCTCAACATGTCTGTGACTACCCTCAACGTGCCTGTGACTATCCTCAACATGCCTGTGACTATCCTCAACGTGCCTGTGACTATCCTCAACATGCCTGTGACTATCCTCAACATGCCTGTGACTATCCTGAACGTGTCTGTGACTATCCTCAACGTGCCTGTGACTATCCTCATGTCTGTGACTATCCTCAACGTGTCTGTGACTAACCTCAACATGTCTGTGACTATCCTCAACATGTCTGTGACTATCCTCAATGTGTCTGTGACTATCCTCAATGTGTGTGACTATCCTCAACGTGTCTGTGACTACCCTCAACATCTCTGTGACTACCCTCAACATGTCTGTGACTGCCCTCAACGTGTCTGTGACTATCCTCAACGTGTCTGTGACTATCCTCAACATGTCTGTGACTACCCTCAACATGTCTGTGACTATCCTCATGTCTGTGACTATCCTCAACGTGTCTGTGACTATCCTCAACGTGTCTGTGACTATCCTCAACATGTCTGTGACTACCCTCAACATGTCTGTGACTATCCTCATGTCTGTGGCTATCCTCAACGTGTCTGTGACTACCCTCAACATGTCTGTGACTATCCTCAACGTGTCTGTGACTACCCTCAACGTGTCTGTGACTACCCTCAACATCTCTGTGACTACCCTCAACATGTCTGTGACTGCCCTCAACGTGTCTGTGACTATCCTCAACGTGTCTGTGACTACCCTCAACATGTCTGTGACTGCCCTCAACGTGTCTGTGACTACCCTCAACGTGCCTGTGACTATCCTCAACGTGCCTGTGACTATCCTCAATGTGTCTGTGACTATCCTCAACGTGCCTGTGACTGCCCTCAATGTGTCTGTGACTATCCTCAACATGCCTGTGACTATCCTCAACGTGCCTGTGACTATCCTCAATGTGTCTGTGACTATCCTCAACGTGTCTGTGACTACCCTCAACGTGCCTGTGACTATCCTCAACGTGCCTGTGACTATCCTCAACGTGCCTGTGACTATCCTCAATGTGTCTGTGACTATCCTCAACATGCCTGTGACTATCCTCAATGTGTCTGTGACTATCCTCAATGTGTGTGACTATCCTCAACGTGTCTGTGACTACCCTCAACATCTCTGTGACTACCCTCAACATGTCTGTGACTGCCCTCAACGTGTCTGTGACTATCCTCAACGTGTCTGTGACTATCCTCAACATGTCTGTGACTACCCTCAACATGTCTGTGACTATCGTCATGTCTGTGACTATCCTCAACGTGTCTGTGACTACCCTCAACATGTCTGTGACTATCCTCAACGTGTCTGTGACTACCCTCAACGTGTCTGTGACTACCCTCAACATCTCTGTGACTACCCTCAACATGTCTGTGACTGCCCTCAACGTGTCTGTGACTATCCTCAACGTGTCTGTGACTACCCTCAACATGTCTGTGACTGCCCTCAACGTGTCTGTGACTACCCTCAACGTGCCTGTGACTATCCTCAACGTACCTGTGACTATCCTCAATGTGTCTGTGACTATCCTCAACGTGCCTGTGACTGCCCTCAATGTGTCTGTGACTATCCTCAACATGCCTGTGACTATCCTCAACGTGCCTGTGACTATCCTCAATGTGTCTGTGACTATCCTCAACGTGTCTGTGACTACCCTCAACGTGCCTGTGACTATCCTCAACGTGCCTGTGACTATCCTCAACGTGCCTGTGACTACCCTCAATGTGTCTGTGACTATCCTCAACGTGTCTGTGACTACCCTCAACGTGCCTGTGACTATCCTCAACGTGCCTGTGACTATCCTCAACGTGCCTGTGACTATCCTCAATGTGTCTGTGACTATCCTCAACATGCCTGTGACTATCCTCAATGTGTCTGTGACTATCCTCAATGTGTGTGACTATCCTCAACGTGTCTGTGACTACCCTCAACATCTCTGTGACTACCCTCAACATGTCTGTGACTGCCCTCAACGTGTCTGTGACTATCCTCAACGTGTCTGTGACTATCCTCAACATGTCTGTGACTATCCTCAACATGTCTGTGACTATCCTCATGTCTGTGACTATCCTCAACGTGTCTGTGACTACCCTCAACATGTCTGTGACTATCCTCAACGTGTCTGTGACTACCCTCAACGTGTCTGTGACTACCCTCAACATCTCTGTGACTACCCTCAACATGTCTGTGACTGCCCTCAACGTGTCTGTGACTATCCTCAACGTGTCTGTGACTACCCTCAACGTGCCTGTGACTATCCTCAACGTGCCTGTGACTATCCTCAATGTGTCTGTGACTATCCTCAACGTGCCTGTGACTGCCCTCAATGTGTCTGTGACTATCCTCAACATGCCTGTGACTATCCTCAACGTGCCTGTGACTATCCTCAATGTGTCTGTGACTATCCTCAACGTGTCTGTGACTACCCTCAACGTGCCTGTGACTATCCTCAACGTGCCTGTGACTATCCTCAACGTGCCTGTGACTATCCTCAATGTGTCTGTGACTATCCTCAACATGCCTGTGACTATCCTCAATGTGTCTGTGACTATCCTCAATGTGTGTGACTATCCTCAACGTGTCTGTGACTACCCTCAACATCTCTGTGACTACCCTCAACATGTCTGTGACTGCCCTCAACGTGTCTGTGACTATCCTCAACGTGTCTGTGACTATCCTCAACATGTCTGTGACTACCCTCAACATGTCTGTGACTATCCTCATGTCTGTGACTATCCTCAACGTGTCTGTGACTACCCTCAACATGTCTGTGACTATCCTCAACGTTTCTGTGACTACCCTCAACGTGTCTGTGACTACCCTCAACATCTCTGTGACTACCCTCAACATGTCTGTGACTGCCCTCAACGTGTCTGTGACTATCCTCAACGTGTCTGTGACTACCCTCAACATGTCTGTGACTGCCCTCAACGTGTCTGTGACTACCCTCAACGTGCCTGTGACTATCCTCAACGTGCCTGTGACTATCCTCAATGTGTCTGTGACTATCCTCAACGTGCCTGTGACTGCCCTCAATGTGTCTGTGACTATCCTCAACATGCCTGTGACTATCCTCAACGTGCCTGTGACTATCCTCAATGTGTCTGTGACTATCCTCAACGTGTCTGTGACTACCCTCAACGTGCCTGTGACTATCCTCAACGTGCCTGTGACTATCCTCAATGTGTCTGTGACTATCCTCAACATGCCTGTGACTATCCTCAACGTGCCTGTGACTATCCTCAATGTGTGTGACTATCCTCAACGTGCCTGTGACTATCCTCAACGTGCCTGTGACTATCCTCAATGTGTCTGTGACTATCCTCAACGTGCCTGTGACTATCCTCAACGTGCCTGTGACTATCCTCAATGTGTCTGTGACTATCCTCAACGTGCCTGTGACTATCCTCAATGTGTCTGTGACTATCCTCAACATGCCTGTGACTATCCTCAATGTGTCTGTGACTATCCTCAATGTGTGTGACTATCCTCAACGTGCCTGTGACTATCCTCAACGTGCCTGTGACTATCCTCAACATGCCTGTGACTATCCTCAACGTGTCTGTGACTATCCTCAACGTGCCTGTGACTATCCTCAACGTGCCTGTGACTATCCTCAACGTGCCTGTGACTATCCTCAATGTGTCTGTGACTATCCTCTGGCCATACAGAGGAGTCTTAAACAGATTAAAGCTCTTTAGATGAGCGTCATGGTCTGCTGCTCGACGGCCGGGCAGCAGCGCTGAGGCAGCCGGCGCCGACTGGCACGTGTTCTTGCAGGAACAGATCGGCCGCTTTGTCGGCCGGTCGGGTGGATGGAGGGTGGATGGGTTGTGATGGTGGGTAGGACTTTACTGCACCCTCTTCAATATGAAACATGACCCTAGGGAGAGGCTGGCCTGCACCAGCTTCAACTGTGTGTGTTTATGGGTGTGTGTGTGTGTGTGTGTGTGTGTGTGTGTGTGTGTGTGTGTGTGTGTGTGTGTGTGTGTGTGTGTGTGTGTGTGTGTGTGCAAACAAATGTATGCCAGGCACCAGCTATGCTGTCAGATTCTGTTTGCTTGGCAAAGTGATAGTGGCAGCAGCAGTGTGTGTGTGTGTGTGTGTGTGTGTGTGTGTGTGTGTGTGTGTGTGTGTGTGTGTGTGTGTGTGTGTGTGTGTATGTGTGTGTGTGTGTGTGTGTGTACGCATACTGAATGTGTGCATGCCACCATGAAGGCATGAACAGTGAACAGCACCCTACATGCTCCACTGACCCTCACTGACCTTCCACTGACCATACACTCATATAAATGGTGATCAGAAATGGGATACTGCAGAGAGTGTGTGTGTGTGTGTGTGTGTGTTTGCGGAGGGGTTAGGAAGGAAGAGCGATGCTGAGTGAAGAAGACAAAGAAGTGGACGAGGAGGACAAAGGAGGAAAGGAAGTGAGGGAGGTAGGGAAAAGGAGCAGTCTCAGCCCGTCCTTCTCCTTACGTGCAGCGTAGTTGATTCTGACAAGGCTTCAGCCCTCTTTCCCTCCATCTCTCTCTCTCTCTCTCTCCGTCTCTCTCTCTCTCTGTCTCTCTCTGCGAATGAACAAAGCTGTAAGCTGTAAGCGCTCCGTAATTATTTCACAACCAATTACTGTCCAAATGGCACCGCTCCTCCCCTTTCTTCTCCTTCTACGGTCCCAAGTCCTATCCCTTTTCCCCATCCTTGCGTCCTTTCTTCTCAAACTTCATCTCTCTTCACCCCTCCCCTTTACTTCTCTCTTCTCACCACTTCTGATAAGGCACTACTGAATCATAACGTCCAAATAAAACAAACAGGCTCCTCTGTGGGTCCTGGCACATTTAAAAAGTACAATTAATAATTCATTTACTGGCTCTCTGGTCTGCAGTTCATTGCTGTGTGCCCAGCTGAGAGAGAGAGAGAGAGAGGGAGAGACAGAGACAGAGACGGGGGGGGGGGAGGGGGAGTAAATGTCAGTTGTCGTTGAGTGTATATGCTCTTCAGTCCAAAAACAGTTTTCACTAGAAACAAATGGCTATGTGGAAAGAAGACAGGTCATATAAAAGCAGACGTGCTCTGGGTGCCTGTCTGCAGTGTGTGTGTGTGTGTGTGTGTGTGTGTGTCTCTCTCGCGTGCCTGTAAGTGGGATGACAATAGTAACTGCATGTTGCTTTGTCTCTCGACTCTCATCCTTCCGGCTAACTGGGAGAACAGGGAAGAATCCCAGTTTGCCAAACAAAGTGCAGGGCAGTTGTACACATGTGCACTGAGCAGTTTTGTAACTTGACCCGAGTTGACAAACTGGTGGCAGTCTTTGTGGTAGGCGATCGCCCACTTCTCTCTCTCTCTCTCTCTCTGTTTCCGTGTGTCAAAGTGACAGCGGCACACATGCACACCGTTACCGACATGCTCTAGAAATACGGCAACGACCCACCTGTGGGGCGACTAGAGACTTTCTACGGGAGGTTATGAGGTCACCGCTGGGCTTGTTTTAGAATCTAGTTTGGTCAAGTAATGACACTGTAAATATCCAACAGCAGCCTTGAGTCAAAACGGGAACAAAAAAGTAATGCACAAGGATGAGAAGGGAGCTAATAGAGCACGTTGGCTAAACATGTGCTAAACTGACCAACATAACGGCGTCCGGGTGGCGTGGCGGTCTGTTCCGTTGCCTACCAACGCAGGAATCGGTGGTTCGAGTCCCCATCTTGCCTCCGGCTTGGTTGGGCATCCCTACAGACGCAATTGACCGTGTCTGCGGGTGGGAAGCTGGATGTGGGTATGCGTCCTGGTCGCTGCACTAGCGCCTCCTCTGGTCGGTTGGGGCACCTATTCAGGGGGGAGGAAGAACTGGGGGAGAATAGCGTGATCCTCCCATGCGCTACATCACCCTGGAGAAACTCCTCACTGTCAGGTGAGAAGAAGCAGCTGGCGACTCCACATGTGTCGCAGGAGGCATGTGGTAGTCCGCAGCCCTCCCTGGATCGGCAGAGGGGGTGCAGCAGCGACCGGGACGGCTCGGAAGAGTGGGGTATTTGGCCGGATACAATGGGGAGAAAAAGTGGGGGGGGGGAATCCAATGACCAACATATTCTGTCTTGAAACCAGTCAGTAAATAATTATAACAGTGATGGTGATTGTAATGATGGTGATGAGGAGGAGGAGGAGGAGGGTAGCAGCAGTGAGGGAGTGGGCCAAAAGTGACGCATATGATTTGATGCATTGAACAAGATTACTGATGATGTGCTGCTGCAGGGCTGCATTTGTACTTGTAAAAAAATGGGTTATAACCTCAACAGCTCGGCGATGCTCAGCGGTGCGCTGGCGTTGTCATGTCATTAATGATCCGTACGGGCCGCAAGAAGCCCTTAAGTAGTTGTTTTTTTGTGGTCATCCAGCAGACTGCCAGCAGGCCAAGGTTATTGTTGAGGCAGGGCCAGAGCCCAGCCAAGAGTCTGGGAGGATCCCTGTGGACCGCCGCAGATAGAGCTGTAGGCTACCCGTTGTTTTCATAGCCACAGAGCTGGAGTCAGACATGTTGGATATAAATCTTAATTGCTGTCCTTTTTTCTTTTTTTTTTTAGCCTTTGCCAAAAACGCTCCCCGACTAATCGTGAGGACTATTTATTCACAGTAACGCTTTCAATACGCAGTGCTCACACAGCAAACGTGCATTAAGTGCACATATTTTATTGTTTTGTTTTGCTTCTTAACGCTTAGCAGAAAATGGACGAGGCGATTCAGGCGAGCACCTCAAGTTTCAGTGAAGAGGAAACAGGCTTAACGCCGACTTGACCCCCGTCTGCAGCCCGAACTCTGCCACGTGACGCCGCCGGCGGGCGCTGTTCCCCGGTGCGCGGCTCCGCTGTTGGTCTCGTTCGCCGCGCGACGAGGAAGACCGGGGGGGGGGGGGGGGGGTTTGATATTTGAAGACCATTACCAGCGTTTATGAGAACAGAGCGATATCCAAAACGAGGAAGCCCTTTGAAGCGCCGCCGAAGAGAGAAATAATTGTAATTCCCCTTTTATAAAAAAGGCGTTTAGCAAGCGGGGCCGCTCCGAACTCTTTCCCACGATACACCACGCGGGCCGGGGCCAGGAGTAATGGAAGTTCATTGCGTTTTTGGAGATAATGCTCCTCGCTAAAAACCCAATCCACTTTTTAAATTTCTCCCTCCGCGAGGATTGTTCTGGCAACGCCGGGCCCCTTTGAAGAGCGGCAGCGCGGGCTTTGAAGCTTTTTTTCCACGGGGTTTCAAACGCAAATGCCAGGCAAGTTCAAAGGCAGGCGAGAGCACTTGTGGCCATATTCCTGTGTTGTTTTGGGGGGGCCTGGCAATATTAAGCCTGGGAGCCACTCTGTGTGTGTGTGTGTGTGTGTGTGTGTGTGTGTGTGTGTGTGTGTGTGTGTGTGTCTGTGTGTCTGTGTGTGTGTGTATGTGATGCAAGTTGAAAAACATCAGCCGCAAGCCAGAGAGTAAATGAAAAGACACTTATTTTTCTGAAATGAAAATTAAGTATATGAGCCCGCGTAAGCAGACACAAACACACACACATACATACAAACAAACAAACAAACAAGCACATACACAAAGACACAACAGAAACATTACTGTAATTCTTTCCCTCAGACTTGACTTGAGCGCACAGATGTGTACACACACACCACACACACGCATCCAAAACCAGGCAAAACTCTGTTTCTCACAGAGACACTTTGGCACAGCGGGGGCCATTTTTGCTAAAGTGAGGTACCGGTGGTGAGCGTTAATAGACCGGTCCAGAGTACGCAGCAAGGACTGCTTCAGCAGCATCTCTTAACACCCCCTTAGGCGGTAAACAAACATACAAATGCGTGAACACACTTTTTGCACCTGCCAACACACACACACACACACACACACACACACACACACACACACACACACACACACACACACACCCTGGTAATATCCCCCATTTCCTGTGTCTTTAGGGGAAGGAGGCAGATAAACAGCAGCTCTAATAATGGTGGTTTAGATCTCAATGGGCATGAGTCAATGCCTCTCCAAACTGGGGGCTAATGCCAGTTAACTCCCCCTGTAGGCGACGTGCGCGGGCCGGCGCCGGCTCACAAAACAAGCGCCCTCCCAAGGTCCTCATTACTTCAACGCTGAGTAGCAACTGTAAGTACGGGAAAAGTGCAGATTAAGCTAAAAAACGTCGAATGGGAAAAGGAAGAGAGAGAGAGAGGGAGAGAGAGGGAGATAGCGTGAGAGATGGGAGGGGAAATAATTGAGCGGTGTGCTCCGTTTAGGACTACCAGACGGCCAGAGTTAGAATTGAACCTCTCTAAATGGCTAACACAGCATGCTAACGGCAGCCTTTCTGATTGTGTGCCTGCGTGTGCGTGTGTGTGTGTGTGTGTGTGTGTGTGTGTGTGTGTGTGTGTGTGTGTGTGTGTGTGTGTGTTTGTGTGTGTGTGCGTCTTGGATAGCGGTGTACATACTATGTGAATGACGCCTGTGGGGAGGTCAGTTTGGTGTTTCACTTCGAACATGAGCAGCCATTAAGAGGAAGAAAGAGAGAGGGAGAGGGTGAGAAAGAGGTGTAGGGGGATGAAAAAGAAATGAAGGGCAGAGAGAAAGAGAGAGAGGGCTGGAGAACTAAGAGGGAGATACAAAGGCAGAAATCTGGATGGAAAACTCCGCCTTGTTCCGTGGTGGGAGGCATGTAACACAGCGATGCTCTGAGCTAAGAGGGAGACGGGGACGAGAGGGTGGGGACGAGGGAACGAGGGACACCAGAAGAGAGAGCAGGAGCGAAAGAGAGAGTGATAAAATAATGAGAGAGAGAGAGGGAGAGGAGGGGACAGGGACAGCCAGAGGCAGTGTTCTCCACACACAGCCTCACAGGGAGGGGTGTGACTAGAAAACTAGCCCAGCTCCGTTTAAAAGCAAACTCCCTCTCCCCACAACATGCTGCCATTTCCCCCCAACAAAACAGACTTTCCAAGTCACACCCCCCCCCCACACACACACACATACACATCTCATGCTATCTTTCACTGCACAAAAAGAAGAAAAGAAGAAAAATAAAAGTTTTGCCGAGTGTCCCCTGGCATCCTTCTTCGGTCCTATATTTTGCAACTTGGAAGTCTTTTTTATTTTCATTTCTTGGAGTTGGGCATCCATGTGGGGAACTCGTTTAGTATGACTGTTTAAGCTGTTCCTTCATGCAAATGCTGCTGAGTCCAATGCACCTCCTCACAGGCTTCGTTGTCTGACCTTTGACTCCAGTGCTGAAAGACCAATGCCGCCATAGACTCAAGGGAATTCACTCTGAGGTTCTCATTACCATAATTAGCACTCCCATTTCATTTATTTATTTATTTTTCCTCTATAAATGAACAAAACCAGGGGCTCCGCTGACAGAATAGAGGAAGGGGGAGGAGAGGAGACGGGAGGAGAGAAGAATGGGAGGACCCTTGAGGCAACAGACTGGACAGGTCTGCCCATCATTTTCTCTATCCATCTCCTTCTCTCACCCCGCTACTCGCCCTGACCTCTCTGTCCTTTTGCCGGCCCTGGAAGCACTTGAAGCGGAGCGCAGATAAACAGCTTAAACTCTCCCAAGCGCTTGCCTGCAAGCTCCAATCACCTCTTCAGAAGCAAAACAAAACTGGGAGGACAGAGGGGGGAGAGGGAGAGGGAGAGAGAGAGCGAGAGAGAGAGAGAGGAGAGAGAAAGAGGAGAGAGAGGAGGAGAGAGAAGAGAGAGAGGAGAGGGGAGAGAGACAGGGGAGAGGAGAGGAAAGAGAAAGGAGGAGAGAGAGAGAGAGAGAGAGAGAGAGAGAGAGAGAGAGAGAGAGAGAGAGAGAAAAGACAGAGATGAGTATTGGGAATTTCTGTAGCAGACAAGCAGGCTGGGCTATAGGGCTGTGTGTGGATGTGCTCTGTGTCAATTAGTAGCTGCACAATATCGAAAGCATAGTGGCTTGGCCTTCAAAGACACACACATAGAATCACACACACACACACACACACACACACAGATACACAAACACACACAGAACCAACAAACAATGCAGGGATGTGAGACAAGGATTCACTAAAACTTTGCCTGGTGAAATGAATTCATCACGTTTGCTTCTGAAGCGCGGTGCTGTGCCAGCAGAGCAGCTCGTCTGCAGCATATGTGCAGCATATTTTGTTGACACTTAAGATGTGAATGTGGCACCTCTCTCGTAAGGCAGCAGGCACCGTGCCACGTCTTATCAACTGCATCCTCTCCACCAAGCCGATGACAGCCGAGCGTCGATGCTACATCTAGAGGAGTTTGGCGTTACTTGGCGAAACAAAAATCTTCCCGGTGATGTTTTTGTGAGGAGCTTAAGCTCTGCATATACGTATGTATCAGCTATAGTGAAGCGGAAAGGAAGTGATATGGTGACCACAATTTGTATTCCTCTGTTTTGTTACGATAAGAAAGCTCTTTATTAACACCCACGGGGAAATTTTGTTTGTGCAACAGAAGGTATAAGAACACAACTGGCACAGAACTGAAAAGAATACTTACAAGTAAGAGATACACCCAGTTGAAATAAATAAAACTGAAGCGAAATATGTACAAATAAGTGAGACCATGACCTAAGAAAACAAATACATATAGATGTATATCTATAGGAAGACGAGTTATCACATCCCAAACACACACACACACACACACGCGCGCGTTTTGACAAACAGACACGAGCACATTCACAGAATGAGAATCAACACACACAAAGTACAGTTAATATACACTTCAGCATTTATGCCAGCAAACACCCAGGAGGTGGCGGGTGTCCGAGTGGCGTACTGGTCTATACCGTTGCCTACCAACACGTGGGTCTGCGGTTTTAATCCCCATGTTACCTGCGGCTCGGTCGGACGTCCCTACAGACACAACTGGCCGTGTCTGCGGGTGGGAAGCTGGATGTGGGTATGTGTCCTGGTCGCTGCACTAGCGCCTCCTGTGGTTGTCCAGGGGGAAAGGGGGAACTGTGGGGAGTAGCGTGATCCTCCAATGCGCTACGTCCCCCCGGCGAAACTCCTCACTGTCAGGTGAAACGAAGCGGCTGGCGACTCCACATGTATCGGAGTAGGCTTGTGGTAGTCTGCAGCCCTCCTCGGATCGGCAGAGGGGGCCGAGCAGTGACCGGGATGGCTCGGAAGAGTGGGGTAATTGGCCGGATAGAAAAAGGGGGAAAAAATCCCCCCCAAAAAAAGAAAGAAAGAAAAAACACCCAGGAAGTAATAACCTGTATACACACAAGTGCTCGTGCATGTGGGCATGCACCTCCTAATACCTGCTTGCATGCAACTCATTTTGCAAAGTCCATGACTTCTGACTAAAGACACACAGAAAGAGGTCACTTTCAGTAGGAGAGTGCTGAACGACTGACTCCAGATCCACATGTCCCACAGAGGAAGGACACGGCTTGGAGGTTTTAAGAGCCTCACGCTCAACCAAAGAGCAGCGCCAATGACCCGCTGGCTGGGCGAGTACACCCACCTACCCCCCGAGTTCACAGCCCACGATGGCACCCCGAACACAGACCATCTCCTTCCCCCTTGCCTCCTCCCGGACGACAAAACTTAACGTCTGTCTGCATCGTCCCCGATGTCTGGTAGCCGGGGGGGGGGGATACACTTCCGGGGCCGCTCTGAACTGCTTCAGAAACATTGGGAGGAAGGAGCGAGAGAAGTGTGTGTGAGAGGGAGGGAAGGAGAGAGAGAGGGAGAGAATGGGGGAATAGGGGATGAGGTGGAGGAGGAGAAAGACGAGTTGGCTGTTGAGCAATGTGATTTCTGCTCGACTGTCACAAATCTAGCGCGACAGGAAAATCAATTTGGCCCTATGTGTGCCTTCTTGGCTCCGGGAGAGAATCCAAATAGCAAGGCGAGGCCCGGATAATGTTACAGTGTATTGGATTTGCTTCACGGAGGGATGGAGAGAGAGAGAGAGAGAGAGAGAGAGAGAGAGAGAGAGAGAGAGGGGTTGACAGTGTGTATAGGACAGGAGAGCAGAAAGACGAGAACTGTGGAGACGAGGGAATCACAGGCGTGCTGTGGTGCACTGACAAGATAGATTTGTGCAAGTCTATGGGCGTATGATAGGTTGGCAATCTGTCAGTCTCTCCTCTCCCTCTCCCCCTCCCTCTCCCTCTCTCTCTCTCTCTCTCTCTCTCTCTCTCTCTCTCTCTCTCTCTCTCTCTCTCTCTCACAGAAACGGGCACGGACACACACACTCCTGACCAAGTGAACGTGTACCTATGTGATTTATATGTGCAACCATACACTGAGTGCTGTGTGGAAGCGGGGAGATAAGTGTATCGGTGTGTGTTATTTTTTGTAATTTATCTGCCAATTTTAGGTGTTCTCTTAAGTGTGTGTGTGTGTGTGTGAGTACGTGCACGACAGCCAGGTGAAAGGATGACACGGAGGAATTGCTCTCCTCTGACCGTTGTCAAGGGTGACAGGTGTCCCAGGAGTGCTCAGCCGTGTGACAAGCAGCATCGCTCAACCAAGCAAGGCTGACCGGTGACACACACACACGCACAAGCACACGCACACTCACACACACTCAGCCGCCAGTGATGCTCCCGTACTGGTGAGGACATTTCATTTATTCTTTAATCCCTAACCTTCCCGTGAGTCTCACAGCAACGATACTACAGCCATTTATACAGTACTTGTGCTACACTTGTGAATGGTGAGGGTTTCAAATTGAAGCCGGTACACATGAATGGGCACAACAGCTCATACACACACACACACACACACACACACACACACACACACACAAACACACAATAACATAGGCATACCCTCAAAGTATCAAACATACACTAGATCTTAATAAATAAAGTAGATCTGGAGTGGCGGTTTATCCAAAATAATGTGCATGCGTCCTCATGCACCCTGAAGTGACGTGTGCAGTTTATTTAACTGCCAAAAAATCTCACAGCAGGGGAGTCCAGGTGACGTGGTGGTCTACTCCATTGCCTACCAGCACGGGTATTTGAACCTGGAACCCTCCGGATTGGTCGGGCGTCCCCACAGACACAATTGGCCGTGTCTGCAGGTGGGAAGCTGGATGTGGGTAAGTGTCGCGGTCGCCGCACTAGCGCCTCCTCTGGTCGGTCAGGGTGCCCGTTCGGGGGGGGGGTTGGGGGGGAATAGCATGATCCTCCCACGTGCTATGTCCCCCTGGTGAAACCCCTCACTGTCAGGTGATAAGAAGTGGCTGGTGACTCCACATGTACGGGAGGAGGCATGTGGTAGTCTGCAGCCCTCCCTGGATCGGCAGAGGGGGTGGAGCAGCGACCGGGACGGGAGCGACCCAGTTAAACAGCTCGTGTGAACAAGTGTCCTACGCTGTGATGACGTGTTTTAAAGCAAAGTCAGTATCCACATCTGCGCTAACCGCATTAGCTCTCCTATGTCCCTGCCTGGGCTGGCAACTCCTCGATGTAATTCAAACCGACTGTAGTACAGCGGTTAAAACACGCCAGATGTTACTCACAGCGCCACGCTTTTTCACCGTTTACTTGGCACGGGGAATACTCCCAAATTATTTTCGTATTAATCACATCCCAGCCATCAGTTTCGCTTCCCTTCTTTGCCGCCTCATCCCGGATTCCTCATCACGATTCTTGGCGCCCCCCCCCCCCCCAAAAAAAAACTACTGTCCCAGTTTTTCATTAGCATCAATCACTCCAGTTACGTGCCGAAGATAAAGGGGGGGGGGGGGAAGAAAAAAGTTAACAACCACAAGACGGCGTCAGGAACTTGCTCAAGACATTCTGGCCCCCATCGTCAGGTTGACTGACAGGCCTGCGAGACGCTAACACGCCGGTAAGCCCCTCAATCAGTAGGAGAGGTGGGGGCTGATGTGGAGGCAGGCGGGGGCGGTGGGCACAAAAACACACACACACACGCCTGTACGGCCAGTCGAACCCGCTCTCATTTATAACGCTTAGCGTTTGTCTAAACGGTTATCTGCTCCGCTGTGGCCGAGGGGGACAGACGGATACGACGACAGTTGTGCTATTCCGGCCTGTCACATCCTTGGCAAAGCCACAAATCATATAGGAAGACCCGCAATACCCATCAGTCTCAATTCATTTACCATACAGCGAACGGTAAGAGTGAGATTGTTTGGGTAGGAAATGTTCAAGACGAGTGCTGGTCAGATCCTTGTTTGGAAGAAGATGACAGAATTCACTGAAATTACAGAGATTATAATGAAATGTGTGCAGGCCATTGCTACTTAACAAACACAGTCTATGCCGCCTTCATCAATGATTTAACAAATCCTCTCCATATCAGTAGAAAATACAAGTGACAAAAAAAACCCCAGTATTTAGCGCTGCAATTTTTTTAAAACGGATTCAAGACTTCCTTGACTGACTCATCATGTCAAAAGGAATCAAGCGTGCATTAAGATGGAGACGTCCTGGACAGACGGTCCTCTGTGCATATTCCAATACGCACGCCACAGTTTCCTCACTCCAAACCGGTTAGTACATACTGGCATTTCGAAGACTCATATCGTGAGACTGGGCTGGAAATGAAATTGCATCAAACAAGAGTGATGGCCCCTTAATGGTGCTGGTATATTGGACCGCCCAAAAAGCTAAAAACCGATGTCTATCTTCTTATGTATCGCCGTAGCACACTCGCAATGGGTGCACAGTACGAAGAATATTCCGGTTGACGTGGCAAATCAAATAAAAGAAACAAGTTTGAATAACGTGTTTAAAAAGCTCGCGATATTCAGAGGGGACACTACGAGATCTTTCTAGCAGTAATCTCAACGTCACATTTACTAAACGCTTTGATGGAGCCCATATTATACCCCCCCCTTTTCTCCCCAGTTGTATCCGGCCAATTACCCCACTCTTCCAAGCCATCCTGGTCGCTGCGCAGCCCCCTCTGCCAATCCGGGGAGGGCTACAGACGACGACATGCCTCCTCCGATACATGTGGAGTCACCAGCCGCTTCTTCTCACCTGACAGTGAGGAGCTTCACCAGGGGGACGTAGCACGTGGGAGGATCACGCTATTCCCCCCAGTTCCCCCTCCCCCCTGAACAGGCGCCCCCGAACGACCAGAGGAGGCACTAGTGCAGCGACCAGGACACATACCCACATACAGCTTCCCACCCGCAGACCCAGCCAACTGTGTCTGTAGGGATGCCCAACCAAGCCGGAGGTAACACGGGGATTCGAACCAAAGATCCCTGTGTTGGTAGGAAACGGAATAGACCGCTACGCTACCCGGACGCCCGAGCCCATTTTATTCTGAGTAAGCTATAGGCAGATATATTAATACGACGCCTTGCACATGAATAATATCCCGTTCATACGGGTGCAAACAACAACAGTGCCTCTGCATCTAAGAGTAATTCTAGAAGTGTCTTCCTGTGTGCATATTTGAATACCATAGTGAATGAAACGTTTACATGTCAAAATAGATTTTAATTATGAAGCAGAAACCGAGCTGAGTCAATCAGGTTACCTGGTATGACTATACTCTCATAGAGGATATCATATGAAATGGTAGTTGTGAACAGAGTAAGTTAAAGGTGGATACAGACTGCAGGGGTGGGCAAGCTTATCCAGAAAGGGCCTGTGTGGGTGCAGATTTTTGTTCCAGCCAAGCAATTACACACCTGTGTCTCCTAATCAAGTTCCTCAGCCAAGACTCTACTGTTTGATTAGTGGGATCAGGTGTGTAACTGCTCAGCTGGAACAAAAACCTGCACCCACACCAGCCCTTTCTGGATAAGACTGCCCACCCTTGATATAGAGGTACGTAATGTTGCAGGTTTATAGGGTTTCTTCCTCCTTACCTGTGGCCGTGGTGGTGGTGGCCAAAGGTCCGCTGGCCGGGGAGATGGGTCCGGAGCCTGATCGGGACTGCTGGGACTGGGTGGAGCCAACAGGGGAGCCCACGGGGGAAGGAGAGGGCCCGCTTCTCTGGCTAGGAAGGTGAGGCGAGGCATGTGGGGAGAAGGGGGACTGTCCAGGATTACTGCCTCCTCCCTGCTCCCCCTGGCTGCTGCTGCTGCTGCTGGAGGAGGCCCCTGTGCTAACAACTGAGCCCAGACCAGCCTCCGTCCCTGTGGGGAGGTCATCGATGGAGCCAGACAGATCCTAGGACACAAAATAGAGAAGGGAAGACTCATGGTGAGTGTGTAAATAACTTAGTTTTACAAATAACGTATGCAGCAGCAGCTGCCTCAAAGCATTTTATCAACAGACAGCAATGTTTTGCTACCCAACTTAACTTAAATGGTTAGCTAAATAGCTATTGTTAGCAGTAACACTTTAAAGCTGCTACAAGGAGTTTGGGATTACTGGTTTACTTTGCATGAGGCTTTGGATAAACTCGGTAAGAAGAAAAACAGAAGAACAGTGGAAGAACGACATCATCATTGCAAACATCTACAAAAAGAGTGAGAGATGTGGTGGTGTTTTGGAAAGACAGGTATTTGCTGATCTCCAGCAAAATCTGACCTGGAGACAAGCATTTGGAATCATTATATAGCAATATCTCATCTCCTGCTGATGGTCTCATTTGATTAGGTTGGTCATACAGAAGCATCAAAATTAAACTGACACGGATAAATAGTCAGTGAAAAACTGCTTGCAGCAGCTTTAAGAAGGGTGCTATACATAACAATTAAGTTCATTTTGGCACTATACTGTAGCTGGACTGTTGGGCTAGGCATCAAACCTGTGGCCAACTTGGCTACATGCCACTCTAAGTGAGAGGATTTACAGTTATGGAGCAAAATATGTGCCAGAGAGGCCATCTTTGCAATTATGATGGTCATGACAATGATGCAATAGGTGTGGCACACAGCCAAGTACCATCATCAGAAGTGAAGTACCCATAATCAATTCAGAGTATGCTCAAGGGTACTAAAGGCTCCTGGACAAAAGTTCATTTATTGTCTGAAAAGTTTTTCGCAAGTATTGTATGGACATAGGATGTAGTGCAAAAATATGGGGGTAAAAAAGCAAATTTTTGCAAATTATTATTAAGTACTGAACATCTCTGATAAAACTGCTTCATTGAAACAAGCTGTTATACACTGTTAACTGATCAAGTGAAGACCCTTTCCTGCAACAGTCATACAGCACTACACATTGGATTTGGAATATTGGGGGGGGGTTTTTTTTAAACAATTTCTGAACGTCCGATTGATTTATTTCTGGAACTCAACACTGTAATAAACCGCGTATCATCTTAAAAGCAGTAGTTAATATTACACGGGTGCAAAACATTAGCCCCAGAATAGCCCATTGGTTTGTCTGCTGTGGTGAAAGTGAATGTTAATGGGCCTTCATTCAGACCAAGGGTGAGCTCATATTACATTTCACATTCCCTGTGGTAAGGAGAGCTTCGTGCAAGCGTGTGTGCGTGCACGCATGGTGCATATGCGTGTGTGTACGCTTGCTTAGAAGGTATTCCCCCATCTGAATTGATTCCAGGGAATTCCTACAGATACTGCTGACAGTTTACTAGTTGAAAAGAGTGCAGAAGTAGAGAGGCAGGAAGGGAGGGAGGGAGGGAGGGAGGGAGGCAAGGGTGAGAAGTGGAGAAGGACCTGACGTGATATGATGTGATGTGATGGCTGCCTCTTAACCACATATCTCCCTCTTTCTGTCTGCGTGTCTCTCTCTCTCTCTCTCTCTCTCTCTTCACACACACACACACACACACACACACACACACACCAGTGGCTGTGCCTCAGCTGTAGTGGCACATAGATGAAGTCACCTGTAAGTGACCCTGGTTTCCTGGCTGGTACTTGGGGGGGGGGGGAAATGCCAGCTGATGCCACCTGCTATCCCGGGCCCATGACCTGTGAGCCCATCACCCTATGTCAGCTGAGCCCCATGGCGCTGTCGCTGTCCCCAACAGACACACACATCTTGGTCTTTCCTTCCTTTTTTTTCTTTCTATTCATTCAATTCCCCTCACAGCTTGTAGAAACTCATCAAACCAGCCACCGCCTCCTCCACAGAGAAGATTTACAGCAGCAGTGCAGCAGATTTATCAATGTATTCTACAGCAAACACACAAAGACAGGCAGACAGAGCCGCTCCTAAACTCCATCACCTATCAAAACAGATGATGGATCAGTGAACCACGACTTAACCCGGGTCACATACCAGACGTCAGCCTAACCCTGCAGATCTACCAGGGAGGGGGGGAAAAAACTGAACTCTTCTTGATATACTGTCATCTGTTGTGCAGACACATGCACATACTTCACACAGGCTTGCACTGTGCATGCTAACTGGTCTGCACCCAACTCTGCACACTTAGGAACAGCTAGGAAGACGCTACTGTCTTACTGCAGCTGCAGGTTGCAGTTACTTCTACAATAGCTATCACTGTACATGCATGCACACACACATGCACACATATATACACAGTGACAATCTGAATGTGCAAGAGGAAGCCATGTAATCTCATGGAAAGCTTGAACGGGGATTGCACCAGTGTTGGGTTCGAGTAAAAAGATCGATGGTATTAATTCAATTCAACGTCAGGATTATGAGAACACTGTATGAAATTTCACAACGTAACCCCTTGTCCTGATCCGATAAAAAGTAAGCGAGAGAGAGAGAGAGAGAGAGAGAGAGAGAGAGAGAGAGAGAGAGAGAGGGGCCACATCCCTTTACATTCATGCATAGGACTGCCTGTGGAACAGACAACTAAGTCGCTGTGGCGGTCTGTGGTGGCCTTGTTTTGGTTAATGTGCTTTCAGCAGTGGCACACAAAGCTCTCGTTTCCCGTCACGCCTCTGTGAGTGCCCACCCGCTCCGCCAGCCTGTCAGTCTGTCGCCTGGCATTATCTGCCCGTGCTTGACCGAGCACATGGGGCAATCACTCTTTTCTCTTTCTGTGTGTGTGTCTCTCTCTATCTTGCTCTCTCTCTCTCCCTCATTTCTAGCCCTCTCTCTCGCTCAGCCCCAGTATTGCTCCCCGTCCCCACCAATCAGGTTGTCTGTCGCTGCCTCCTCCAATAGGGTTCAATGTTATTTTGGGCAGACCACCCCACGAGCCAGCCTTTTGACACAGCAGGGTCCTGGGAACTAGGGTAACCATGGCGATGGCTTTTCCAAAACACGGAGCCCAAGTCTGTCGTGGAGCTAGGTTGTTAACCCACCGCTAATTGTGCGAACGGATGGGAATAATTGCATTTCTGCTTAATTGGGGTACCATCATCGGCTTTTCCGGTGGCAGTTTAGGGGCAAGGAAATGTGTGCGGGTAATTTGTCGAGAGGTTCCTCTTCTCATTTTGATTATACACACACACACACACACAAGAGTCCAACAGTGTGGTCCAGGACCAGAAAAGTAGTCATGGTAAATACCATCAAAGGCTGGTAAAGCTTAACACCTGCGGGTTGCAGAACTGTCAATTTTAAATAACCAATAAACCTGAATTTATAGCTTACAGTGTGGAAATCTTACAGTAAAGGAAAGTCATTTCAAAGCACACCTGCGGCAAACTGTATTTATCAACACGCAAACCAATCCCCAACCCCCCCCCCCATCCACAAGCAAACTTAATCCTTGCCAAAGACCGTAAAGCATTGTTTTACCTGGCTAACTGTCTGCTACACAGGAATGCAGAGAGCAGAGAAGCCAGCCAGCCAGTCTGCCAGACAGCAAAGCAGGCAGGCGGTTGTTGGTGGGTCCAAACACCCAACAATCTGGGTCCCAATCCAAAGTGGCCCAAATCCAATTTGTTTGGCTCAGGGCTGCAAATTGCTCTGTGCATTGAGTCTCCAAATAGCTGTCAACCGCTCCCACATGGAGTCTTGTATCGCTTAATTCGCTCCTGGAGCATGTAATTGTCATAATAAGAAAAATATTGAGGTGATAATAACCACTTACTTTGAGATGCCCCCCTCCATAAGCACATAATAGGCCAAGGCTGCCATCTAAACATTTCACACAACATCGGAGAGGCAGTCACTTGTGACCCTTCACCTCGCTGGTGTTGGCGCCTGCCTCCTCTCTCGTTTAGTCTCTCTCTCTCTCTCTCTGTCTGTCTCCCTCCCACTATCTCTCTCTGTCTCTGTGTGACAGGCACACAGGGTGCTGGGCTGTCACAGCAAGACATGCTTGAGCATTGACGCGGCCAAGGGGACAGAGCAGCCACACACACACACACACACACACACACACACACACACACACACACACACACACACACACACACGAACCAAAAGGGTAGGGGGCGGTAAGTCTGAAGCAGGGAGCTGTCACATCCCCAGACTGTGAGCCTTTTCCCCCATGACCACGGTGCTGACGCTCTCTCCTTTCACCACACACTGAGAATTAATCAAAGTTGCTATGGTAGAGGTCTGTGTGTGTGTGTGTGTGTGTGTGTGTGTGTGTGTGTGTGTGTGTGTACAAAGTTCTCGGGCTGAGACAGGGAGGAGTCAGTGACCACAGCTTCCTGTAGGCTATGTAGAGGATGAGACTGGCTAAACTCTTCCTCTCTCTCTCTCTCTCTCTCTCTCTCTCTCTCTCTCTCTCTCTCGCTGTCTGTCTCTCTCTCTCACACACACACAAACACAATTTCTCTATTTATTTGCGCCATGGCTGAGCACTCTAAAGCAGATGGCTTGCCAGCCAAACAGAGGCTGAAACAAACCCCAACACACCCTCACAGCAGCTGAGTACTGAGGAGCAGGACTGAAAACTGACGAGCAGGACACAAAAGAATAACCTTTCATTCAAAAGCACAGTGCAATGTCCCTGTCATTCACACAAGGAGTTATTGGCCTTAAATTACTCGGATAATTGGGGCATGCGGGTGGTGTGGCGGTCTATTCCGTTGCCTACCAATATGGGGATCGCTGGTTCGAATCCCCGTGTTACCTCCGGCTTGGTCGGGCGCCCCCTACAGACACAATTGGCCGCGTATGCGGGTGGGAAGCCGGATGTGGGTATGTGTCCTGGTCGCCACACTAGCACCTCCTCTGGTCAGTCGGGGCGGCTGTTCGGGAGGGGGGGGTAGCGTGATTCTCCCATGCGCTACGTCCCCCTGGTGAAACTCCTCACTGTCAGGTGAGAAGAAGTGGCTGGCGACTCCACATGTATCGGAGGAGGCATGTGGTAGTCCGCAGCCCTCCCCGGATCAGCAGAGGTGGTGGAGCAGCAACCGGGATGGCTCGGAAGAGTGGGATAATTGGCCAGATACAATTGGGTGGAAAAGGGGGGAAAAATCTAAAGACACACAAAAAAAAAAGAATTCTGATAATCACTTTAATTACATACAAGAAGACACAAATACACAAACAAGAAAAAAGGTACAGCTTTCCTGAAAAAGCCTGTATAAAACAACCTACGCCAGTAATGCAGTCAGTGATGTGGCTATGTGACTGCATGTCAGTTTACCACAGATGTAGCCATGCTAGTCATCCAACCTCAAACATGCGCGCTGGACTGCTACTTGGCTAGCCAAGAGGAAACGTTTAGAACAATCCCTGCAGTGTTAAATAAAAAAATAAATAAAAATAATAGATGCAGGGCAGGAGACTTTAGCTGTGTTTCCCACTGTAATCTCTCCAGTCTAATCCAGGCCTTGAGATTTGCTCTGTCCAGCATGTTTCTGGGGCCAGGGGTAAACTGCAAGCCCCTGGTGCCACCGTGGCTTAGCTGCTGACTAAGTCCACTCTGACTACGGCTGTACTGCACCAGCGGATAGGAGGCTAATGCAGACACGGCGAGCAGTCCAGTCTGCAGCCACGTGCATGTATAATTAATTGTTTGTAGACATACACGCAAATTGCATGTATATTTTTACGTGCAAATATATGTATGTATGTGTGTGTGTGTGTGTGTGTGTGTGTGTGTGTGTGTGTGTGTGTGTGTGTCTTACTGTATCTGTGTGTATGTGTGTAGATACAGTACCATCCATCCATCCATCCATTATCCAAACTGCTTATCCTGTTCTCAGGGTCGCGGGATGCTGGAGCCTATCCCAGCAGTCATTGGGCGGCAGGCGGGGAGACACCCTGGACAGGCCGCCAGGCCATCACAGGGCAGACACACGTACACACACACACACACACACACACATTCACACCTAGGGACAATTTAGTATGGCCATTTCACCTGACATGCATGTCTTTGGACTGTGGGAGGAAACCAGAGCACCCGGAGGAAATCCACGCAGACATGGGGAGAACACATGCAAACTCCACACAGAGGACGGCCCCCAAGGTGGGACTATGCCGGGGCTCGAACCCAGGACTTTCTTGCTGTGAGGCAACCACGCTAACCACTGTGCCACCGTGCCGCCCTCGGTAGATGTAATACCGTTTTCTACATACGGATGCATAATTTCCAGTGGGTCAAGAGTAAGTAAACTCTACTGTACATTTAAAAATCAACACCACCACCACAAATGGTGTTGGCTACTAGTTTTATTCCACTTTTCTCTCTCCCTCTCTGAGTAAATATGATGATGTAAACTGTAATTAGCTCTAATAGCTCTATTTGGTGGGCCTGAGGGGCCAGTCCTTTTACGTCCACACTGCACTTGTTTATCGGATTCGGCCGCTGTGCTTTCTGTCCTTATGGTGCACTGGAGGCTGAGTGGAAATGCTGTTGCACAAAGATGTTTTTCATTCTCCTCCCCAAATCATCGATTGAGGCAAAATCCAAATGAAATGCCATGCAAATAAACCCAAATGGACTGCTGTGTGTGTGTGTGTGTGTGTGTGTGTGTGTGTGTGTGTGTGTGTGTCCACTTCTGGTGAATGTATCTTGCTCTCGCTTACCCTCTCCCTCTTTCTGTATTGTCTGTATTTGCGTTTGTGTGTGTTAAGTGTGGCATTTCTGGTGTGTGTGTGTGTGTGTGTGTGTGTGTGTGTGTGTGTGTGTGTGTGTGTGTGTGTGTGTGTGTGTGTGTGAGAGAGCATAAAACACAGTGTTAATTACGATGCCCCATGCAGAGCGCTGGCTGTAATACCCCTAACAAAGTACTATTAAGAGAGATGGTGAGAAATAGGGTGAGAAAAAAAAGTGAAGAGGTTAGTGAAGAGAGGAAAAGAAAGAGAGAGGATAGATAAGATAGATAGACGGATAGATAGATAGAAAGGAATGGGGAGATAAAAGATTTCACACAAAAATCCCACATTCTAGTTTCTTTCCTTGTCTGTAACCAACTGGAATGTCTGGCACGCCTGGAACAATGAAGAGAATTATTGGTGAGTGTGGTGATGGTGATGATGACGATGATGATTGATTAAGACAATAACAAGATGATGGAAAGGAAAGCGGCATCCCTATGAACGGTAGATCAAAATGTTCTCACAAACAACCAAAGTCTCTGCATAAGCCCTCTTATAATTTTGCATGTGAGAATATAAGTGCTGTGTGTGTGTGTGTGGCAATGTGCACGTGAATCTGTGTGTGCAAAAGCGTATGAGTATCCACAAGTGTGTTTGCATGAAGATAAGAGTTCTTGTGACTACTCACTGCTGTCTCCTGAGGACCTTCGCTATAAATCTGAAGTGTGTGTGTGTGTGTGTGTGTGTGTGTGTGTGTGTGTGTATGAATGCCAAAGACATTGGCATGCAAGCCTGCAGACCTCTGCACCGTGCCAGGTCCTGGCAAACAAGATCTTGGTGGGCAAACATTCCTTCTCGAGTGCCCTAAAGTTCCCACTTGTCTCCTGTTCATTATGAAGTTCACTCTAGACGTGCCTTCGGCATGTCTTCCAATTCTCTCCCCGCAACAACATGGAGACCAGCCCTAAGTGGTATGTGTGACTGGGAGTCAACATGAATATAAGGACATAACATAACACACTGCAAAAAAGGTATCTTATCTTAAGTCTCATGATGCTTATTTCAAGATATTGCTAATGAAATGTCCTCACTCCACTGGCAGATATTAACGCTTGTTTCAACAAAAGTACACTTGTTTTTCCGGTATCGTGAAAATCCCTTATAACAAGTTATATAATCATGAAACAAATGCACTTTCTTCGAACAGGCAATATTATCTGCCATTGGAGTAAGAAAATTTTACTACTGGCAATATCTTGAATCATGAGACTTAAACCAAGATAAAAATACCTTGATAGGCGTGTCTTTTTGCAGTGTGCTAAAATAAGCATTATGAGACTAAAAACAAGATAAACATACATCGATAAGCTTGTTTTTTGCAGGATGTTAAAATAAACATTATAAATAAACGAGACTAAAAACAAAATAAAAAATACCTTGATAAGCTTGTCTTTTTTGCAACATGCTAAAATAAGCATTATGAGACTAAAAAAAGATAAAAATTCCTTGATAAGCTTGTTTTTTTGCAGTGTTCTAAAAAATAAACATATGAGACTAAAAACAAGATAAAATACCATGATAAGCTTGTTTTTTTTGCAGTGTGCTAAAATAAGCATTATGAGACTAAAAACAGGATAAAATACCATGATACGCTTGTCTTTTTTGCAGTATGACACCAATGTCATCATCGTGAATCGTTTTAGTATGGGTTGTGTTTGATGACCCCTGGCAGAGTAAATTGCCACGCTACACTGGACCACAATCCTACTTCATTGTCTGTGATGCCTCTGCAGTCAACTGGGGAAATCTCAGCTACTGACAGAAAAAACTAGAAGACAGAATTCCACGCGGCCAACAGTACTTCAGGAGAGGAATGCCAGTTTAAAGCAACAGTGATTCCTGATTACACAGGAACTACTCTGCAATTTGACGGAGACACTGCACTTATCGTCACGAGCCTGTGTTTAGCCACTGATTTATATTGTTTTCCCTTCATTCCCTTTGTTATCTGGAACAAAAAGCCGCCCGAGAACCAACTGTTCAGGGCATCCCGAAGTTGTGGGGAAAAGAGACATAGAGGCATAGAGAGCAATTGTGCTTCTGTTTTTCTATTCTGGTCCTGCAGTCTTCAAAAAGCCCAGACGATCTCTTGATAATACCGCCGCATTTCGATAAGAGGGAAAGCAAGTTCTTTCAGGTTGTTGTTTTTTTTCCCTCTTCTTTTTAAACCACGATCACAGGGAGAAAAACAAGGAGCAGTTAGCTGAGGCTAGCATCGGGGTCAAACAGGCATGTTGCCACCTCAACTCAAGATTCCAATATCCCGAAGCATGCGGTAATGCTAAAGCTAACATCGCCGTATTAGCAATTATTGCTTGTCATGAGATAGGGAACTGGCTGAGTGATAACTGCCTTGGCTCTTAAGCCTCAAGTAATGTAGAGTTATGGCGCGGGTCCCTTTGAAAGGGCCATTTGAAGCCCTATTACCCCTAAGCCGTTAAAGACTCCGAAATCTGGTGGAGCTTGTCTCCAAACGAGGGGGATTAGTGTTGGGTTTCAGTCCGATTCCCACTGATAATATGGCCAAGCTGTGGCAAGCAGGAGTTCTTAGCCAACAGGCCCTATTCACTCGGCACTCGTGATTTCAGCCCCTCCCTCCTCCACCACTGCCCCTCTGCCACCCCCTGCCAATGATGACAATAAAGTGGCTGACCAGCGAGCTCATCATTTAAATGGTTGAATAAACACGAAGGATAGTCCTCTTTGCAGCATGGGTAACCGAGTGGTCCGCAGCCCCTCTCCGGCTGCCCGCCAGTTGACTCTTAACATGGTGAGCTAGGTCATTCCAGATTCTGCCTTACAGCAGGTATTTAAATTTGCACCTGATCTGTTTAAAATGACGTTTTTTTTCATGACCGGGCCAAGGTTCTTCAGTCTTTCATTTAAATGCACAAGCCGACTACTAACAGCCCCTCCCCCTCCCTCTCCCGTGCCCATATACACAAACGTATAAGCCCACATGCAAACACACATCTATTTTTTCTGTACTTATTGGCCCCGCTAATGTTTTTATTTATCGATTTTCTGTGTACCAGTGTACCATCCCGCCCTCCACCCCACCCACCCGTCACCTCACCACTTATGCTAGCAAGAACTAAAAAACGATGTGTGACATAGTGTGTGCTTGTGGGGGTGCGAGAAAGCAACAGGAAGTAAGCGGGTGGGAGAGAAAGAGAGAGAGATGGAACAAGGAGAGGAAAATAAATAAATAAATAAAGGCCCAAATTCCTCATTTCTAATTCAGCTGCTCGTTCAGCTTAACCTCTCTCTCCTCAGCAATTACAGCGCACGCCACATCCTTCACGCCGCGTACAGCCGGGGCTAAATAATGCAGGGGCATCCAGCGCCGCATCCTTTATCATCCCAAATGACAGCCATTTGCATATCTCCCCAGTCAATTAGAGCGCGGCGGAATAATCAGCCCATAATTGGGGGAGAGCGTCGGTAATCACCCGCCCTGGCACACCGACAGGGCCATCAGAGGGTGAATGGGGGTGGGTGGGTGGAGTGAGGGTGTGGGGGGGGGTTAGGAGGAGAGTGCATCTGCATTTGTGTGTGTGTGTGTGTGTGTGTGTGCACGCGTGTGTGTCGATGTGAAGGGGGAGAGGGTCCACAGCAGACTGCAGCCTTGCGAGCTTCAGACGAACACGTCTAAACAAGCAGAGGCTCACTTCTCTCTGTGGCTCCAACAACTGTCCGGCTCCCTCCTCCGTCACCTCTTCTTTTCAACACCCCTGTTCCTTCAGTAATATGCCCATATGGGGCTTCCTCCCTTTCATCTTTAACTATGTAACCCAATAGGTGACTCTTAATACCTTAAAAAGTGACATAGTGTTTTATGGAGTCACTGTAAAAAGGGAGTCTTTTGTTCTTGGAACATGCTATTGGTAACATGGACCCATTTTAGACGGGTTGGTGTCCAATAATGGCTCCAACATCTGCAAAACACAAATAAGTACATTATATTATAATCTTTGTCAGCAGTCTTTCCCAGTTTAGGTGCCGAATTTGTCAAATGTGCAAAATTCCAGGTGAATACCTCACTTTTAAATGCAATCAATTATGGGTAAATATCCATCCATTATCCAAACCGCTTATCCTACTCAGGGTCGCGGGGATGCTGGAGCCTATCCCAGCAGTCACTGGGGAGCAGGCTAGGAGACACCCTGGACAGGCTGCCAGTCCATCACAGTCGTCCCCCCCCCCCCCCCCCACTGACACCTAGGGACAATTTAGTATGGCCGATTCACCTGAACCACATGTTTTTGGACTGTGGGAGGAAACTGGAGCACCCGGAGGCAACCCACGTGGACACGGGGAGAACATGCAAACTCCGCACAGAGGATGACCCGGGATGACCCTCCAAGGTTGGACTACCCCGGAGCTCAAACTCAGGACCTTCTTGCTGTGAGGCGGCCGCGCTAACCACTGCGCCGCCGTGCCGTCTATTGGTAAATAACTCCTTAATAATCCATTTGTTCTCCTTCCTCCAACTTCACCTGTAGAATCTCATAAGACCTTGACTTTTACGGAATCACTACCACAAGGGTCAAATTTGCCTGTCGTCCCTTTTACGTGGCGTGACAGAGTAATTGAAATGCTGCGTCTAAAACATCCCGCTGCCAAAGAAAAGCAGCCGAATCAAAGGCGCTCACGCACAGCTGTCAGAAAAAAAGACCAAGACTTTTCTTGGTATCCTTGAAGTAGCAGTGCAGCTGCGGTATTACCCACCGCAATGGGGATGACCATCTTCGGCAAACACGTTCTCTAATACTCTGCAACCTCTCATTCCTCAGATGCTTTGGTGCCTGCCGTCTTCTGAGCACGACAAATAAAAAGATGAGTTGAGAGAGCAAGAATGGAGTGAGAGAGAGAATATGACAGTAATGGGCATGGCGGAGGTGTAAAGGAACATCAGAGAAACCAAGGCAAGGTAAAATCCCTTCTGTAGTTCCACGCTTTTGTGTTTCCCTGGCTGCTTTTCTTCCTTCTTCCTTTGTGTGTACACATCTCAATACTCTGTTCAATGGTAGCCAACGCGCCGTGCAGTTTCAGGGCCCACTGTTGCTTTTGAGAGATGAAACACGTGCCGTTGACTTTGTCTCGACAGAAGTGGCAAGAAGTACAAAAGTACTTCAATAAAAAGGAGGGTGGGACACGGCGGGAAGGGAGGGCAGAGAGGGGTGAGGGGTTTTATTTATTTTTTTCTTTCGATTTAACCTCTGGAGAGGACTCTACAAGTCCGCTGCTGCTCTGCCGAGGCAAGGTGCAGGCCCGACTAAACCAGGAGCCTGAGACCAAAAGGGTTTAAAACAAAACAAAACAGAAAAGCCCCTTTAGAGCAGCAGAACTATGAAACGGTACAAGAGCTGTCGCTCTCCATCAAGGCTCTCAATGTTAGGAGGAGGAGACAGCGATTCTTTTACCCCCTTTTCTTCCTTGGGTTGTCTGTCTCTGTTTGATAGCCCTGCTCCTCTACCCATGGGTGGCTGTGGGGCATTTCCTGCATGAGTCATCCAGCCAACAGCCCAGCCAGTGGCCAGCAAACGCCACCGCATGCAACAGAGGTTCACGCATCACCGTCAAAAAGACACCGATCACTAAGGTGTGTGTGTGTGTGTGTGGGGGGGTGCCATATCATATCGTTCACAATAATTCCGGTATAACTTTTAATATGATAAAAAAATTCAGTTATAACTTACAATAAGGGTACATTAATTTACCAGTAATAAGCATTAACTAACAGTTAAATAACAGTTAACTAGAGTGTCAAGTTATCATTTACTAATGGCAGTGATCTTTTGCTAGTATTAGTTGGTACCCTAATTAACCCGTAAATCCTTAATAAATGTTAACAAGAGAAATATGTTAACAGTTACTCACGGCCCCTGCCTGGGGTTGCACCCGAGGGGGAAACACCGAGGGCAGTCTGACAGGAAGCCCCTTTTTCATTTTTCTGCATGGGCTAAGCTAACTGCTAGCCAATGCAGACCGGCAGCTCCAACAGTCATCCTGGCATTCGTTCTCTTGGGCAGTGGTTTTTTTGTTTAGTTTGGATGTGTGTTAGTTTGGGTATGTGCGTTAGTTTGGGTATGTGTGTTCTTGCAGTTTTTGGATGCGTTTTTGTCTTTGTGTTGCACTGCTGTGGGCTGGGGGTAACGGCATCACAAATAAAGTATTCCTGATTCCTGATTAGCTCATGTTGATTAATCTAACCCTTATTGTAAAATGTTACCAAAAATTCATATCGTGAGAACGACGACATTCCAACCTGTTGACGTAATGATGTCAAACCGTTACGCACAGCAACAACAAGCACGGCTGAAAGCGACAGTAAGACCGCCACCGGCTCCGCGGTGGAGGTGTTGGTTCCAAAAACGGGAGCGACTTCAGCGGTGTGGAAGCGGTTTGGTTACAGACGGTCAGGTGTACAACAAACCACAGTAATATGTAAGAAGTGCAAGTAGACTGTGACAACAAAAGCGGGCAATACGACAAAATTTCACCACCTCAAACAGAGGCACCCGGTTGAGAACGAGGAGAGCTCAACACAGCTGATGTGACTGCTAAACCAAGCGGACAAACCCTCACATATCCTGGCGTGAGTCTCACGCTCTGACGACACCAACAGCGACAGACAAGAACAGACAGGACGTGAGTCTCTCAGGTACAGTAACGGTCTCAAAGTCTTTCTGGCATAGCAATGGCTGACCAAGCCCACCACATTAACTCTAGAAGACAGCTGAGTATGCGAAAACTGGGTCTTTTATGTGGGCGTTTCCATGGAGACGCATCTTAAATTACTCTCTGACTGACGCGTGATGCTTATCTCCATGTTGAATATACGCTCTAACTGCTAGCTAACGTTAGCTGTCTAACGTTAGGTGCACGGCAGGGAGCAGAATGAAAGTAACGAAAGTGCACGTGCAAAATCTCACTCCGGCCAGGTTGCCAAAGTTGGCAACTCTGCAAATCACACTGGCTCAGTGCAGCATCGCCGAATCGTTGTACTGTATGACAGAAAAAGCAGATGCTGGAAAGACATTACCGAAGCCATCACACTTTGTTTGGCTAAAGATATGATGCTAATCCAAACAGCTGAGCAGGAAGGCTTCAAACAGCTTATTCGAGAGATCATTTTTGCTTAGGGCCATATCACCCACCCCTCGTGTGTGGAGTGTGGGGCCTCTACGTTGCGTTGTCTGCAAGGGCCTGGTTTGATTGGTGCAATGCAAAACTCATCGCCCATCATGACATGATCGGACATGCCTCCTGTCAGGGCATCTGCCTCAGTAATCCATCAGCGACTGCTTCCGATCGATAACGGGATCGGTGGATTGGTGAGACATATCTGGCTGTGACCAGCATATCATAACAGCTACAGTGCTGCAAACCCGCCGGGCTCCGAGTGCGGCGGACACCTCCGTCCTTTCATTATTGGCCCAGCCTGCATCAAGACGGGAGCCGCGCTTGTAGGCAACAGTGAAGCCGGACGGAGGGGGCGCATGTGTTACTCGGACACATGAAGGATGGAGGGATGGCGACAGACAGGTGGAAACACCCATACACAGATAGAGAACTGACAAAAATGAAACGATGGACCAAATGAGTGACAGATCAGGAGACATTCACTTGGGCTCAATTAAAACCCACAAGATGGCCGGCTAATAGCCACACATCACCTGCAGTGAGTACACACACACACACACACACACACACACACACACACACACACACACACACACACACACACACACACACCCATTGCCCACACACACACCCCACACACAGTCAGAATCCAGAACCTTCTCAAGACAAGCCCAATGTCAATGTAAGCCTGAGTTTTGAGCGCACGAGCAAACTTTTAGCGCTGCAAACAAATTGGGCTCACCATCAAAGAGACTTTTCAAAAAGCTGTTTCTCTATGCCAGTTCAAAAGACCTTGGTTAGTAAACAGGCATGGAGAATTTGCAGGGAGAGATATTGTAGGAGGTACAAACAGCAGTTTCACCACAACAAAGGGAGAGGAGAAGAAGCCGGGGTGTAATCCATCACACGCTCAACAAAAGCAGAGTGTAACTGACTGGCCATGACCAAAGAAACAAAAAATACTTCTCCTTAATTGGAGATTCTCTTGGTTTTTTTCCCCCCATTTCAAACGAGCTCCCTTTTTTATTTATTTCCCCCCCCCCTTTTTTTTTTATTTCTTGCCGGTCCTTTCAGCAGTCTGCAAGGATGCCCTTGCCCTCCCCACTCACCATCCTCCTTCCTCTCCCGCCATCATCGTCATCCTCTTGCCAGGCCTCTCTCCTTCTTTCATTAAAACCATTCACCATGGTTCATTCTGAACTCAAATAGAGCAGGAGAGAGAGAAAGAGAGAGCGAGCGAGAAAGAGAGAGAGCGAGAGAGAGAGACAGAGGCAGGAGGAGAGCATAGTTTCGGGGTAGAAACATATCGGGGTCCTGTGCGGCTCATGAGATCTCGTTATACTGACAGACAGATTTGCAGGCAGGCAGACAGACGTGGAGACAGGAGGACAAACGGACGGAGGCCTTGCTCCCAAGTACCCAACTTCCATCCACCCCAGGCAAAATCTCATTTGTGCAGACTTCTGCCAAAGAAGAGAGGAGATGGGGAGAGTGGAATGAGAGAAATAAAGAGAGAGAGAGCGAGGGAGCAGCAGAGAGCTGCAACCCGGAACCCCGACCCCCTGAAAACCTGCCCTCATCGGCTATGCATAAGACAAACCGCTGACACAAAGACACACAGCACATTGAGCAGGGGGCTTGTGGGCTGGGAGGAGGAATCCATCCCTCCATCCCTCAATCAGTCTATCGACATCCCTGGCTCTCTCTCCTTTGCCTCCGGTTATTGCAATTACAATCAAACAGCAGCATCCAGGCCCCAAAGCACGAACTGACGGCTTGGATTAACTGGGATGCGGAGAGGCCTTGGGATGCTGGCAGTGTGTATGTGTGTGTGTGAGTGCGCATGCGGGTGTATTTTCGGCGCCCATGTGTTTGAATGACAGCAACGGCGTACACTCAGCGTACGGCAGTTTGAAACCGCACATGAATAACAAAGCAATTATGCATTTCAATTAAATCAAACTGCATGAATCTTTTGCTTTTGTCGGGTGGATTTGGGGGAGGTGTATCATCCGATAATTTTGGGGATGGCGCGTGACTGCAGATGTCTTCTGAGTGCTGGAGACATTTAAGTGAGACTTAAATAGCATACTTCCAATGGAGAGATGCTTAAAAAAAAAAACACATTTGAACTCGCAAGATTATATGATTCCGGTGTCTGGGTGGCGTGGCGGTCTATTCCGTTTCCTACCAACACGGGAATCGGCGGTTCGAATCCCCGTGTTATCTCCGGCTTGGTCGGGCGTCCCTACAGACACAATTGGCCGTGTTTGCAGGTGGGAAGCCGGGTGTGGGTATGTGTCCTGGTCACTGCACTAGCGCCTCCTCTGGTCGGTCGGGGCGCCTGTTCGAGGGGGAGGGGGAACTGGGGGAAATAGCGTGATCCTCCCACATGCTACGTCCCCCTGGCGAAACTCCTCACTGTCAGGTGAAAAGAAGCAGCTGGCGACTCCACATGTATTGGAGGAGGCATGTGGTAGTCTGCAGCCCTCCCCGGATTGGCACAGACAGTGGGGCAGTAACCGGGACGGCTCGAAAGAGTGGGGTAATTCGCCGGGTACAATTGGGGAGAAGAATTTTTTAAAATTCTGATATACTTTATTGACCTCTGTGGGGAAATTACGCTCTGCATTTAAGCCATCATAGCTGTGTAGCTAGGAGCAATGGGCAGCCGCCGTGCACCACCCGGGGACCAACTCCAGCTCTTCCTTCCATTGCCTCGGTCAAGGGCACTGACAGGAGTAGTAACCCTACCGTGCATGTCTTTTTTGATGGTGGGGGAAACCGGAGCACCCGGCGAAAACCCACCACAGACACAGGGAGAACATGCAAACTCCACACAGAGGACGACCTGGGATGACCCCCAAGGCTGGACAACCCCGAGGTTCGAACCCAGGACCTTCTTCCTGTGAGGCAACAGCGCAAACTACTGCACCACCATGCCGAAAAAGGGGGAAAAAATCCACACACGCAAAAAAAAAAGCTCACAATTCAACTCGCAACATTATATGAATACAAGAATAACGCACAAACTGAAAAGTTATATTGTGATCAGGAGTAGAAACAAGGGGGGGGGGGTCATCATTAGCCTTGTAAGCTAATTTGCGGTACATTCCAGACACGCTGATGTATTTTTTGATTCAACTAAAAATGGCTGCGAGATGGAAACACAGAGAAATGTCACAGGAAATGACAACAGCGTGACTAAATCTGAAATTTGAGGATACAGAGGACAGGAGAAAAAAAAAAACAAATAAATAACAAAGCTGTCAGGGGAGGGGAAAAAAAACCCCCAAAAACAAAAACAACCTCACACGCTCTGAATTAACTTGTGTGCATTCGGCAACCGAACAAACCCCGTCAAATATGCAGACAAAGAGAAAAACCATCCCTCAAAGGGAGCGAATAAAGGCGGAGGAACAAAAACATGTCAATCTGCTTTGTCCAAAAAAGAATCTGAGCTGCCGTGCCGAGTCTTGTTTGGAATAGTTTCTCTAACTCTTCCCTGCCAGATGCCATCGTCAGCCGTCAGGGATGACAAATGTGACATGACAGCTCTGCCCGAGACACTGGAGCAACTTACAGCGCGGTGTGCAACACGGGGGAAACTTTGTCGTGCCAAAAATCCTACCTTTAAAATCTCCACAGATCTCCTCGATGGAGACCTTGTCCGGGACAGGGTCCACAGGTTGAACTAATAAACAGCTAATTGCCTTTTTATGCATCGGGCTCCTTCCTCTCTTACTTTTGCTCGTGAGAAGTGAGAGAAATCCACTGGCCCCATAATTAAACACGACAAAACAAACTCAGTGTGGAAGGTTTCCTTTCAACAAACTGTTTTAGCAAAGTCAAAATTGATTTGACTGTTGGCTAATTTAACATTCTGTTAAATAAATGTTGAATTGCCAGTCATGGAATACAGCTCAAGGATGAACAAGGATGTTTATGGATAAATACAAGTTATCTCAAACAACTCCGCTCATTTATTGGCTGAAGCGAGGCCTCGTCCTGCTGCATCCTAAACAGTGTGCTCATTTACGATGCATAATTTTTCTTATACAGGCGCAGCTGAAAACCTGCCTAAGTAGTTTTATCACTTGTTGAACTGTTTAAAATGGCGGCACAGTGGTGCAGTGGTTAGTGTGGTCGCCACACAGCAAGAAGGTCCTGGGTTCGAGCCCCAGGGTAGTCCAACCTTGAGGGACATCCCGGGTTGTCCTCTGTGTGGAGTTTGCATGTTCTCCCTGTGTCTGTGTGGGTTTCCTCCGGGGGCTCCGGTTTCCTCCCACAGTCCAAAGACATGCCAGTCAGGTGAATCGGCCATACTGAATTGTCCCTAGGTGTCAATGTGTGTGTGTGTGTGTGTGTGTGTGTGTGGGTGTGTGTGTGTGGGTGTGGGCCCTGTGATGGACTGGCGGCCTGTCCAGGGTGTCTCCCGCCTGCCGCCCAGTGAGTGCTGGGACAGGCTCCAGCTTCCCGTGACCCTGAGAGCAGGATAAGCGGTTTGGATAATGGATGGATGGATGGATGGATGGCTAAATGAACTGTATAATAATTTATACTATTATGCATATGATCCCATGGAAACTGCATGTCAACTAATGGTAGCTTTAACTTGCAACAATTGGTGGCAAACAGAAGCTGGGTAAAAAAACCAAAAAAACCAAATAAAAGCAAAACGATAGAGTCTTATCAGTATAGCTCCATATCTGCAGACAACTCACACTCATTGGAATTCACCATTCAGAAACAGTCAACCATCCCAGTTTCAATATTCACGGAGCGATGTGAAAGAGAAACTGTCCTGGATGCCCTCTCCCTAACCGGCTCAATAGAAGAGAGACCGGCTAACCAACCACGACGTCCCAGCGGAGCCTGTGAACCAATGGACACGGGCTGTGTGTTTGAGTACATGTACGAGTGTGTGTGTGTGTGTGTGTGTGTGTGTGTGTGTGTGTGTGTGTGTAGAGATGTGAGTGCAAGGAAAGGAGAGGTGACAGCAGCGTGAGGCTGATCTAATAAAAGGAGAAGATGAAACGCTGTCAGACGTTGTGGCGAGCTGCTCAAACGCCAGCGCCGTTTGGTAAAACACACACGCGTCTCCTCCCAGACAGTCTCCTTCGCTTACACGCTCTCTATCTCAGTCTCACACAGTCAGATACAGAGTCACACACACACACACACACACACACACACACACACACACACACACACACGTACACACGTGCACACGTGCACATTGCTGTGTGACAGACAGTTCCATAGTGCCCTAGCTGAGGTGTTGGCCTATAAAAAGCACTGCTGATATGATTTAATGGGCGAGTCTTATTATAAGACTGTCGCTGGGCCAGTGTAATCTGGCTAGCGCTCCGGGGCACAGCACTGAGACACATGCACTACAATGCTCCACAGCAGATAATATTACTACGCGTTCTATATTGCTATTATAAGATATAGCCATTTGCGCCACTTGTACGTTGTGTATAAGACTGCCATTTGGGAATGAGTGATTTATGACTGTGAGGCATGAGAATAAAAATAGATTATCTTTACCCCTCGTCTTTTGAGACCAACTTCGGTTTCTTTCATTTTGTTTCACTTTTCTTTTTTTCTTTTTTTTTAAATTCACACTGCATCAAAGAAGAAATCATCTCCGACACAAACTACATAAAAACCTCAACACCAACGGGTTTTGTCCTATTTAAATAAAGCTCTGCAGGGCCCGGACCACCCACTTGAAAAACGCCACAATGTCACGTTGACATTGATTTCTACAGCGGCACTTATTAGAACGAGATCCCTCTGTTAGCCGTCTTCAAAACTTTGCTGCAGCTAAATTGCTATTAATTATACATAGCAAAGCAGCTGTCTTATAATATGTGACATATATAGTAGGGTATTAGATACTGTAGTAATATTACCTCCCCTGCCACCTTTAATACCGGCACCCTCGCTCCAATCACAGCTTAATAATGGCTTCTCATTACGGTGTGCGCGCGCGCGTGCGCGCTTGCGTGTGAGTGATAGGTGGGGGTGGCTTCAATTTCACCATTTAAACGCCACAGATGACATCTTGTAAAAAGTTAATTTGATTTCAGACATTTACGGAATAGGGTTGTAAATTTAAACTCAAGGTGCGTCACCGGGCTATCACTTCTGATGATTGAGATGTTGAATGATTAGATGAAATTCGTTTTTATAAATGCACGCAAAGCAGAAGGGGTTGAGGGGGGGGGGGACCGTCTCCTCTCACACGAACAACAGTGCCGAGTCCGTTGCAAGGGGCCCCACCGCCTGCGTTATACCGCTCTTGAACCGCAGTGCGCGGAAAGGGACAGGAGATGGCGCTGTGCTGGCTGTGTGCGCGTCGAGGACCGAAGCGAGAGAGCAGCGCGAGGAGGGGGTACGTTCAGGGTCGGGCAACGTCAGTAAGTGTTGCATAATGATAATAGTGAGTCAACTCGCCGAGTGACACGATGCCAGACGGTCCCAGCCGGAGTGAGAACGTGGCCTGAACAGTGAGGAAGTCTCGACGGGGCCTTGCGGGACCACGGCTCTCTTGACTGCGCTGCTAATTCCCCCATAAAACATATTCGGCCGCCGAACGTCTAAACGCCCACGGTTCTTCACTTAGCACGACGGCCGTTATCAATTCAACCATTTTGTGTAAACACAAGCCCCGCGCGTATCAAACAGAAAGCCATCTTCCTTCCCCGCCAGCCCACTGCTCTGAAAAAGAGACAAGTCTTTTTTTCTTTTTTTTTCCAAGAGTCTCTTCTCCCTCCCTTGTTGGCCCGGGCTTTCGTTTGCCGACTCGGCCTTGTGAAATGTAAAAAAGGCAAAAAAGAAAGAAAGAGGGAAAAAAATCCACCGGCTCTATCTTTAACTCTTTTTGTCAGATGAGACTGAACTGAGCACGCTCCGAGGCAGGAGAGACTTCCCACATCCCGATCCTCTTCCCCCGTCTCACCCCTCTCCCTCCCTCCCTCTCTTTTTCACTCTTTCTCTTTCATTCCTTTTCTGTGTGCTTCTCTCTCTCTCTCTCTCTCGCTCTCTCTCTCTCCATGCCCCCCCCCCCTCCTCACCACCACCAACCACCCATTCTCTCACACGGCCTCTGTCTTAATTTCACTGGGGAATCATTTGACAGATATTGCCCTTGAAGAGGCAGCCGGTGCCTTGCTACTGAAGGAAATTGGGATGGGTGGTGGGGATGGGGGGGGGCCGGGGGGGATGAGGGGGTACTGGAGGGAGGAAAAACCAAGGAGGGGAGGTTGATGGAGGAGAGAAGGAGCGCTAGAGTGGGGAGCAAGGAGGAGGAGGAGGAAGATGGGGAGGGGAGGCAGGGGGGTAAAAAGTTATTAAGTGAATGTGAAAATGCTGCGCAGCCAAAAAGGTTAAGTCTGGAATAGGAAATTAAAACTTGCATCGCTTTTGGCTTTAAATAGATTTGGTTTCATTATGGGCGCCAAGGCCAGTTAGTCAAATCTCTGTAAAGAGAGGGAAAGGGGGGGAACGAAAGGAAAGAAAGAGAGAGAGAGGGGGGGTGGGGGTGGGAGAAAGGAAGATGGGGAGCATGGTACAGGGACTCCTTAGGAACTCTTCAGGAATAACAGAGCGGGGAAGAGGGGAGAGAATGACAGGGGGAAGGATGCAGCCTATCATGCAGTTCACATTCATTTTCAATTTCAATCCGCTTTTTTCCGAGAGCCTCCGCGGTGCAGCCAGATTCCGATGCTGTATATTATTACCGACTCAGTATTTAGGCTTCAAGTTGAATCCAAGGTCCCCTCCAAGCCATAATACAACATGGCTACAGGTGTGTGAAAAACATGAAGGTGTTTTAGGTTTTTTTAGCCCCCCACTTGATCCAACATTTCTACATGTCCACTATGCAGAGTTAATTTCATGACTATGCAAGCTCTGGGAATCATTCAAAACCCAATTATGCAATTTCTGAAATATATATTCCAGTAGCCTTTTGGCATATTCTCGTTGGGCGTACAGAAAGCACAGGCTTCTCTTATGGCCTCATGTGGCGTATATGCCTGACAACCGTAGCTCATAAAAACAAATTGCTTGAAGTGCATGTCCGTTTTCTCATAGAGTTAGACTGTGGAGCCAGCCCACTCATCCCAGCAGCCCCCTCCTATTCCCCCACCACTAAACTCAGCACCATTGGCCTTGATTAGGAGTGGTCTGGGAAGACACATTCCATATCAACAATCAGTCCACACACACACACACACACACACACGCACGCACACACACACACGGGTTATGTAGGCTGACCCCCCTCACAGCTCAGCTTATTGCCTTGTGGTCTCCCAGGGAAGGAGAGAAGAGCGAGGAGATGGATAGAGTGGAATGGAGAGGGGCGGGCTGTCGTGAGTGGAGGGAGAAGGAGGAGAGGGAGCGAGGGAGAGAGGCAGAGGTAGAAGGAGGCGGACAAAAAGAGAAACAAAGAGGACGGCGGATGAGAAGATGGGAGATGAAGAGATAAAGCGAGAGAGAGAGAGGGGAAAAAGTAGAAGTAAAGAGGCAGCTGGAGGGAACGGAGGCAGAATGGCTCTCTCTTTAGAGATCTTTATCTTCTGCCACCCCTGGCCATGCAAGTAAACAACACCAGTCATGAAACATAAGTTGGAGAACACATGAATAAATTATCCTGCCAAGGCATTTCGAGCTGATTCAGGCAAATAATTGCCGTGACGATGAGGGCCAGCCGGAGACGGCTAGGGGCGAACCATCGGCTTTAGAATGACATTACAGTTTTGCCTTTTAGTCACTAAGAGGCAACAATCACAGTTTTCAACATACTCTCTATATACGTATATTTGCTGTAGGGATAAGGCTCGTTAGCAGCCGTAACACTGACCAATCTTTAGTGGGTTCGTCAAACTGTGTCCACCAGTGATGTCACTGGTGGACAATGCATGAATGTGAAAGTGCACTTCCTGGTTTGCCGATAAGCTGCAACGTATAAGAAAAGGTGACTAATGCTATCAGCTGTATAATGTAGTGTTCTTATTTACATTTTCTTATACAGCCGCATGTTGTGTTAATATTCACTTTCCCCCCCCCCCTTTTTCTCCTCAGTTGTACTTGGCCAAATACCCCACTCTTCCGAGCAGTCCCGGTCGCTGCTCCACCCCCTCTGCCGATCTGGGGAGGGCTGCCGACTACCACATGCCTCCTCCCATACATGTGGAGTTGCCAGCCGCTTCTTTTTCCCCTGACAGTGAGGAGTTTCACCAGGGGGAACGTGGCGTGTGGGAGAATCACACCGCCCCCCCCCCCCCAGTTTCACCTCCCCCCTGAACAGGTGCCTCGACTGACCAGAGGAGGCGCTAGTGCAGCGACCAGGACACATACCCACATCTGGCTTCCCACCCATTTTCCTTTTTTTTCCTCTCTCTCTCTCCGTGAAACAACAATACAGGGACAGCAGTAACCAATAATCTTCACCAAAAGCAAGGACAAAAACAGAAGAAGGAAACAGAGAGGACCTCTTCAACCTACACCCCCCTCCCCCTCGCTCACTCTTTCCCCCCCCCCTCTCTCTCTCTCATCCCTTTCCTTTTCCTCTGTCTCTCTGTCTCAGTGCAGCAGATTATGAAAATGAGTGGGAACCAGTGACCCCGCAGCTTTCATTGCATATTCAGGGGGCTGCTACAACGCATGCTGGATACTAATAAAGAAAGAAAAGAGAGAGAGAGAGAGAGAGAGAGAGAGAGAGAGAGAGAGAGAGAGAGAGAGAGAGAGAGAGAGAGAGAGAGAGAGAGAGAGAGAGAGAGAGAGAAGAAGAGAGAGAGAGAGAGAGAGAGAGAGAGAGAGAGAGAGAGAGAGAGAGAGGACATGTGTATGTGGGGACAATAGAAGACAACACACTGTGGCAGATGAACCGCCAGCCCCCTTCTGTCTGTCTGGTGAGAGCACCATAGATACTGAGTAGGACAGAAGGAGACAGAGAGGAGAGAGAGACAGACAGAGAGACAGAGACAGAGACAGAGAGAGACAGAGACAGACAGAGAGAGACAGAGGCACACACACACACACACACACACACACACACACACACACACACACACACACAGATAGAAACAGAGAGAGAGAGAGAGAGAGAGAGAGAGAGAGAGAGAGAGAGAGAGAGAGAGAGAGAGAGAGAGAGAGAGAGAGAGGGAGGGAGGGTGAGAGAGGACAGATACATAGAAAGAGAGCAGGGTCACCAGGCTCATACCAAGACTAAGTGTTAAAGTCTCCTTAATAACAGATGCAATTTCGTGTTCATCCACTCCAAACAAAAGGCGGTAAACAGTTGATGAGCGAGACGAGCGCAAATCCAGCGGCAGCCATGTGAAAAGGACGGTGCACGGCCGTGACGCTCACACACTTAACAAGCACGCACGCACAAAGGCAAGCAGCATACATGCGCAAACCTGATTTGACATTTAATGACATAAATTAGTCATCAACGGCGATCCGGGAACAGGGCCGCGGGTTTTCTTCGGCTCGCTGAATATTAATGAGCGCTCACTCCTCCATATAGGGACGGTGTGGAAAAGGCCGTTCGATTAATCAATTAGCCGACCGAGAAAAAATCAATCGGTTATAATTCTGGCACACAATTAACTGTGTTGGACATTCGTCAAGTAAAAATGCCAAACATTTGATGGTTGCAGATTCAGAAA
>NC_079226.1:15534368-15549368 GCF_029633865.1 Lampris incognitus
CAACCTATAGGACATACTGTACCTCACCATACACATACGTATGTAGATAGACTCAGCAGGGCACCAGCTAACAGCCTATAGAACATATAGTACCTCACCATACACATATATAGATAGACTCAGCAGGGCACCAGCTAACAGCCTATATAACATATAGTACCTCCACATACACATATATAGATAGACTCAGCAGGGCACCAGCTAACAACCTATAGGACATACTGTACCTCACCATACACATATATAGATTGACTCAGCAGGACACCAGCTAACAGCCTATAGGACATACTGTACCTCACCATACACATACGTATAGATAGACTCAGCAGGGCACCAGCTAACAGCCTATAGGACATACTGTACCTCACCATACACCCACCGAGGCAACACTGAACCCAACTGCAAGGAAGAGAGATTTGAAAGAGATTGACGAGCAATGTGTATTATATATGCACGAACAGAAACACACACACACACACACACACAAAACATGTCCTTGTATGTATATATGAACAGAAATACACGCACACAAACACACCCTTTTTCTCTCACCCTGTCTCTCTCTTTCTCTGTCTCTCTCTCTCTCCATCTGTCTGTCTCTCTCATACATGCGCACACGTGCACGTAAACACACACAAGCACAATACTGCCGCCGGCCTAATTTGAAGTGAGATAATTGAAAATCAGACTGTTTATTGAGGCTAAGTAGAATGACAGACTCTCAAAAGGAGCGAGCTTCACTGAGTATTAGCATAATATTCACGGATGAATGATTTCTAGGCTCCATTAGGCCAGGGAAGGACAATCTCCAAGTTCACATTTCATAGCTGGAGTTAAAAGCTGAAATATGACTTCATTTTGGGTGCGCTACTCTAAAATGATGTATTGGCATTTCAGTGTTGACGCTGGGGGGGGGGGGCGACTTTGGGGACTTTGCCTGCAAATGCTAGATGTAATGAAAAAAGGGGGAGAGAGTATGAAGGAAAGGAGGGGAGTGGGAGATGGAGGAGGGAGGGAGGGAGGAGAGATGGAGAGAGCCAGGTGGGAGACGGCCAGAGGATTGGTTATGGTGAGAAAGCTCGGGAGAGTTGGGAGACTGTCCAAGTCTTTTCATTATCTTTGATGCAGATTATCAGACCTCATAATTAGGCTCCATATCAGTCTCTCTCTTTCCCCCGTCTCCTGCTGATCAATGGAGGAAGGAGCAGAGAGAGACACCTCTCTCTTCTGATGGCGCTCATTTTGGCTCATAGCGGCACAGCCCCCGGACATGGCACCACGCCAGAGCCAACCTTCAGAGTCCCATCTCAGACTCCAACCCACTGAATCTTGTCTGACTACGATGCTGTGGTGGACAGGTTCTCTGTCTTCTCTGGGTGAGACCTGGATGAATCTGCAACACCGTCTCACATATCTGCAGTTCCCAAAAAACACTGAGTGCAAACATTCTGCAGTTTCCAATGTGTTGACTGGTAACGTTTTGTCACATGCTAATCATTGTGTGTCAACAACGCATTGAAAGTTTAGTAGTGGAGTGTCCGGGTGGCATACCAGTCTATTCTGTTGCCTACCAACACGGGGATCGCCGGTTCAAATCCCCGTGTTACCTCCGGCTTGGTCAGACGTCCCTACAGACACAATTGGCCGTGTCTGCAGGTGGGAAGCCAGATGTGGGTATGTGTCTTGTCGCTGCACTAGCGCCTCCTCTGGTCGGTCGGGGCGCCTCTTCAGGGCGGAGGGGGAAGTGGGGGGAATAGCGTGATCCTCCCACACGCTACGTCCCCCTGGTGCAACTCCTCACTGTCTGGTGAAAAGAAGCGGCTGGCGACTCCACATGTATCGGAGGAAGCATGGGTAGTCTGCAGCCCTCCCCGGATCGGCAGAGGGGGTAGAGCAGCTACCGGGACGGCTTGAAAGAATGGGGTACTGGCCAAATACAATTGAGGAGAAAAATGGCGAAAAATCCAAAATAAAAGTTTAGTACTATTACGTTAACAGATGGTAAAATCTAGGTATCAGGTTAGGGATGGTTAAGTTGAAGAGTGGGTTTGGTATGTTTAGCTTAGCTAAGGACCTGGGAGATCGATCGGAAAACATCAACATCCGTTCATGCCGTGTGTCCTTCGGGAATGTATTTGTGTTCCCTGCAGCGTATCTCTGCAAGTGGTCAACAACACGACTTGATTCGGTGCATTCTGTGTCATCTGGGCCGCTTGTTTCTAGTTTAGTGTGTTTGAATGAACACAATTCATAGTGACCAGACGAACATTCGTTGTTGTAACTGTACTGACTGCTGAAATCGGAAATACAAGTAGTGTGGACTTGCACATGAATTTTATATTTTATATATTTACATTGCATGTGCCTTAACATCATTCACACAATGCTAAACATTTCATACCTTGACAGAATGCTCCCATTCAACATATTTTGTGAAAGGCAAACAAGTTGTATATGAACACTTTGTCTGTGAGACTGGGTTCTGAATTTATTGAAATTTGGGGACAAGCAGATGTGTTGTGCAGCATAGTCATTAGATTTGTCTTTTCGACAGGCACGCCCTGGCCATCAGGAAGCTCGGGAATTTTCCCATTGGGCCGGGTCTTGTGAGGGCTGGCCTTTTTTTCCCCCCAACCCCGGCATTATATATTCAATAGGTCATCTTAGCTGCAGTGACACAGCTGGTGCAATGCGTAACAGCAGGCAGCAGTTGCCATCACAACTTAAAGTATCTAGCACTCGTTAAAAGTATCTAGCACGCATTGCCGAAACATGGATAGAAAGAAAGAACCCGTGGCTGGTGGTGAAGAGAGGGCGTGCCAAAAAAAGAAAAAGGCTTTGCAAAGTGTGCTAAGAAAATGGATTTATTTGAACAGTCTGCAGGTGATTTTTTTGTTTTACTTCTTTATTAATCCCCGTGGGGCAATTCTTTTTAAATTTATTTCTGATTTTCCCCTTTTTTCTCCCAATTTAGTGGCCAATTGATCCCTATTTTAATTCAAACACCCACCCTCGTATTGCATGCGTTCGCCAACTGCATCTCTCCGGCCGGCAGTCTCGAAGGAAAGCGCCTCCCCACTTTTCGTGACAAGGCGAATCCAAGCCGAACCACTGTTTTTCCGACACACACAGAGACGCATTCACATGACGAACACAAGCCGACTCCGCCCCCCTCCCGAAGACAGCGTTGCCAATGATTGCTGCTTCATCGAGTCCGGCCATAGTCGGATCTGACGAGACCGGGGCGCGAACCCCAGTCCCCAGTGGGCAACTGCATCGACACCAAGCCGACGCTTAGACCGCTACGCCACCGCGGACCCGTGGGGCAATTCTTTCTCTGCATTTAACCCATCATATGTGTAGCTAGGAGCAGTGGGCAGCCGCCGTGCAGCACCCGGGGACCACCTCCAGTTCTTTTTTCCATTGCCTTGGTCAGGGACAAATACAGGAGTATTAATGCTAACATGCATGTCTTTTTGATGGTGGGAGGAAACCGGAGCACCCTGACAAAACTCACCACAGACACGGAGAGAACATGCAAACTCCACACAGAAAGGACCTGGGATGACCCTCAAGGTTGGACAACTCTGGGGTTTGAACCCAGGACCTTCTTGCTGTGAGGCAACAGCGCTAACCACTGGGCCACCATGCCGCCTGATGATGATCATGGCAGTGACAGTGGCGAAGAGGCAGAAACATCAAAGAAGAATGAGCAGGTGTTTTGTCATACTTATATGCTATGTGATGTGAACTAGCTAAATGAACCAGCTTAAATGCTACATGCAGTGAACTAGCTAAATGAACTAGCTTACATACTATGTGCTGTGAAATAGCGAAATGAATTAGCTTATATGCTATGTGCGGTGAACTAGCTAAATGAACTAGCTTACATGTTATGTGCCATGAACTAGCTTAATGAACTAGCTTACATGCTATGTGCTGTGAACTAGCTAAATGAGCTAGCTAAAGAACATGTTTTTGTTAACCTTGGTGTTTCAATGCTAGAGTCCCACTGCAGATTTCCAAGACTTAATAAGTCAGACTCAGTTCAAGTTTACGCTAAATTTCACTAAAGTGTGAAATGGTCCTCAACTTTGACTGCAAATGGGTAAAATAAACATGTAAATTCGATAATTATTTTCTAGGCTTTTCATCAATTCTTTTTTGCATCATAGCCTATAAGGCATATAATATTTGATAGCCAGCCCGGCAATAAAACTGATTTGTTAAAAACTTACTCTACGATCTAAATAAACAGGTGAACATGGCTCTGAACAAGAGAGGGAAAGGATGGCGGACGAGGGAGCAGGAACCAGCACAGATCCAATTAGAGGTGCACTATTAAACGTTATAGTGTGACTATGACGTAAATTAGAGCACAATACATCATTAATACGATCAGATCCGTCTACTTCTTTCAAATGATTTATTGTTCCATTACAAGAAATAGAACGAACGGTAAGTATGTTGCATAATACACCACATATGTATTTGTATTCGTAAAGGTTGGACTATTCATCGTGAATTTAATGACTACAACAATGTTTGATGCTCATGTCAGACAGTCCAAATGATGTCTGTTTTATGTATTTCTAACAAATAGATGAACACAAGTCAGACAGGGAAGGTTTTGAGGGAGTCTGCAGGGACCTCTATGGAGATGGGTATGTGTGATGACCAGCCTGGGCCAATGAAGAAGAGAGTTTAAAAGTAAGTGAAGCATAGATATATTTTGCGCTCTTATGTGGTCTTACTGATGGAATACAACAAACGACCGGTCATCTGGAAGATTCGGATGCAGAGTGAGAAAGGGAGAGGTTTGATACGGAGGAAAAGAAAATGGTTGTCGGAGGGAGAAGAGAGGAAGACATGGTGTGCTCCTGTGGATAGAGTCTGCTGCTTCTAATTTAGTTCTCTGTGTTTAAACATTGTTGACTGTTTGGCAATACTTTAAATAATTCTGATAATAAAAGCAGGCTATTAAATCAAATTAGGTGTCAGGTGATCATTATATTAACTTTGATTTATTTTTTGCTTTCTATACACACAAACATGGGGAGGAAAACCTTGGAAAATTAGTTTCATCGTTTTACATATTAGTTTAACACAAGCAATACAAATGAACAGATTAGGTTGTTTTTTTAATTAATGATTCATTGATCTACAAACATGTTGTGTCAGTTTGAATTTGGTGTAGCACATTGGGGCCGCTTGACGGCAAACTCCCAGGCTGCTTTTTGTTGCCAGTCTGCCCCTGTTTTTGATGAAGGGTTCGATTGCACAGTGTGTGTGTGTGTAGGGGTTTAGATACTTGCATATTTTGCTACTGTATTTATGAAAATGTATTGAGGTTTCTTTGATTATCTAATTGGGAAGAATGTGCCAATAAAGGATTGGTTAAAGGTCAAAGGTCTCTCTCTCTCTCTCTCTCTCTCTCTCTCAATACACACACCCGTTCCCCTAACAAACACACCCACACACTCTCTGGCTGTGTAGCTCATGCTCACATTTACAAGTTCTTGATTTACAAATGAGGTGATGAATCTAAGAAAGGAGGATAAAAATTAAGAGTCATCCTCTTTCTCCTCCAGTGGCCAGGATGCATTTTAACATGGCACACAAAATAAAGCAGAGATACACAGAGAAACAGTTCAGACACCTAAACAGATAGACAGAAAGACAGACAGACAGACAGGCAGATCTACAGACAGAGAGACACAGACAGACAGATCTACAGACAGACAGTCAGACAGGCCGACAGACAGACAGGCAGATCTACAGACAGACAGACAGACAGACAGTCAAGCAGATCTACAGACAGACAGACAAGACGAGCAGATCTACAGACAGAGAGAGACAGACAGACAGATCTACAGACAGACAGGCCGACAGACAGACAGGCAGATCTACAGACAGACAGACAGACAGACAGACAGACAGACAAGACAAGCAGATCTACAGACAGACAGACAGACAGACAGTCAAGCAGATCTACAGACAGACAGACAGACAAGACGAGCAGATCTACAGACAGTCAAGCAGATCTACAGACAGACAGACAAGCAGATCTACAGACAGATAGACAGACAAGGAGATGTACAGACAATAAGACAGACAGACAGATAGAACAACTAAGCTTCGGGATGAAAAATAAGGAACCAGGGCAACAGACCAACAAAGAGAAAGAGCACGTAAACATTTTTTCAACACATCTGCAAAATGACGGAAATGACTACCCGAGTAGAAAAAAACCCCAGTAATGTGTGAAGCCCATAAACAGCCCTGCGTTTCCTTCATATATAGATTGAAGTTTGACACGGTAATAGGTAGGCTTAAGTAGGCTCTGCACTCAGCAATAACGCAATCCAGCCCAAACTGCCTCAGGACAGCTGTTGGACAATACAACACAGCCCTCGGCCCGACAAGTTCCAGCACAGCAAGAGGAAAATTACATCACCTCGGGGAAAACCAAAACCAAACTCCAACGGTATCAAAGTCAACACTTAAGTTATTTGACTTTAAAAAAGAAATACGCTGAGGCAGATTAGCTGACAACCCTAAAAATTTCCAAATTTATAAGGAACGATATAGAAAAAAAAAAGAAAGGAAAAGGAAAATATGAAGAGCCATTGCAAACCGAGCAGGCTGTGTCTACTGTGTTTACAAGACACTGTTGAGACTGAATTATGATTTTTCCTCAGCTGGGACAAATGAACACAACTTCTTTCCCAAAATCAGTCTAAGACACATTGGACCTCATTCATCAATCGTTCGTACATGCAAATTTGTTCTCAACACACCCATGGGACTTTTTTAAGCGCTCATAGTTGTCTGACAGGCCGAAGTAAAGCCTGATGTTATTCGTAATTCCTTCCTCCCAACATCTGTTGTCTACCTCTTTGCAACGAGCAGTCACCCAGGCCTGCAAAGACATAAGTGTGAGCCAACTGGTGTCTCAATCCAGGGGTAACCCAGGTTGTGCACTGGCCTCTGAGACAAACTTCGGGGCTAACAAAATCCCATGGGTGTGTAAGACCAAATTTGTACGTACCAACGACTGATGAATGAGGCCCATTGACTTTTAGAGCTTAACAGGTGGCGCCAAAATACCATCTGGACAAAAAGACTAATCACATATACCCACCCTAAGGCAACATTAGGACTGGAATATCTCCCTCGACGCAACCACTATTCAGATTCACAGAGGGTACGTGTGTTTGTATGGGGCAATTTCAGATTTATGGCAACTCATAATGGATGCAAACTTCGATAATGTTGACAAGCCAAAGACACGGTGAAGGAGGAGCGTTAAGGCCACAGCAGTTTCTACTGTGAGCAAGAACCAGCCTTCAAGTAGTGAGACAAATGGGACCAGAACTAAGACAGACAGGCAGATGACAAGGATGAGAGAGAGGGCGTGAGTCAGACGGACAGGATGGGGGAGAGACAAAGGGCCCTCTGATGACGCTGTCCTGCGTTGGATGGGGCCAGATTACACAGCTGAGATGTGACTAAGCCTAAACTGGGAAATGTGTGTGTGTGTGTGTGTGTGTGTGTGTGTGTGTGTGTGTGTATCAAAAACCCATTTTATTCACTGCAGCAGGTTAATGATGGGATTAGTTGCCTATGATGGGAAACAGCATTAGGAGTCATTTAGATGGCTCTCTATCCCAGTATCTCCCTACTCTCTCTCTCTCTCTCTCTCCCTCCCTCCCCCATTAGTCTTATCCCTTCTCCAACCTTCCGGATTCCTCGCATTCGCTTCCTCAGTCCCCATATTTTCCCGCGCACTGATTTCCTGGTACTTATAGTCTACCGGCTTGAAATATGGTTTTAATCAAAACAAAATCCCAGGAAAATGGATGTGAACGGGACAGATTCATGACACAGAAGTGAGCTGTATAACATAGAGGCAACACATCAAAAGAAATGGCACATCTATCCGAGCTAATGCCTGAAGTCAGTGCCCTTGTGTCAGCTAAGGTAAAAGCCAAAGTCAAGCATGCCCCTCTGCTCCATGAGATGGAGATTAGGGGATGGAAGAAATAACTGACAGTTGGACAGAAGGATGGATGTCTCCCCTTCAGACAAGGGACCCTGTGTGACATCATAATCTGATAAGCAGGAAAGACACAGACAAACATACACACACACACACCCACACCATAGTGCATCCAGGTAGCGTGGCGGACTATTCCGTTGCCTACCAACATGGGGATCGCCGGTTCGAATCCCCGTGTTACCTCCGGCTTGGTCAGGTGTCCCTACAAACACAATTGGCTGTGTCTGCGGGTGGTAAGCCGCATATGGGTATGTGTCCTGGTCGCTGCACTAGCACCTCCTCTGGTCTGTCAGGGCGCCTGTTCAGGGGGGGAACTGGAGGGGGGGGCAGCGTGATCCTCCCACGCGCTACATCCCCCTGGAGAAACTCCTCACTGTCGGGTGAAAAGAAGCAGCTGGCGACTCCGCATGTATCCTTGGAGGCATGTGGTAGTCTGCAGCCCTCCCCGGATTGGCAGAGGGGGTAGAGAAGCAACCGGGACAGCTCGGAAGAGTGGGATAATTGGCCGGATACAATTGGGGAGAAAAAAAGGAGGAAATTAAAAACAAATGTAAAAAAAATTTTCAAAAAAAAATACACACACACACAGTTCTGCACCTCTATCTAGCTCAATATACAAAATGTTTCTAGCATCAGTGGCCAAGAACCCCCTGGTGCCCACATCCTCACTAACCCCTCACCTGTCAGTCAAAAAAAGAAAAACCTTAACCAACCACATAATTACCTTGGCCCGCTCACCGGCCCCGGGATCTCCGAGAAACAAGGCAATGGACACGTGCCGACAACAACCCAACCAAAAAAACCAGCGTGATGTAGAAGAGAAACAGAGGACTATAACACCCCCTTCTTTCCCTGAGGGACTAGGCAGAGAGAGGACGAGAGAGACGGGCGGGGGTTAGATGGGGCGGGGGGATGAGAGGAGGAGAAGAGGACAATTTGGTTTCCACTCTCCTCTAATCTAATATGTGTAACTGTGACTGATTCTCTGTCCTGAACAACGACCCCAGACGCAAGGAAAGGGCACCAAACTTCCCCGCCAGCCTGGGGGAACTGATCCAGAGAGGCAGAGCGAGAGCGGGAAAACGAGAACGAGGGAGAGGGAGAGGGAGAGAGAGAGAAGAGTAACCAAATGTGTCAGCCATGGTGAAAAAGAGCGATAGAACCAATTCCAGAAATGAGAGAGAGATATTCCCCAAGCTTGTGTATTATTGCCGGGATGTCAGACAAAGCAAATACCTAACACACACCAGTAAATCCTCAGAAGGTGTCGGCTGCTGTGGGCCTTCACGCGCGTGTGTGTGTGTGTGTGTGTGTGTGTGTGTGTGTGTGTGTGTGTGTGCAGGTGTGTACAGGTGTGTACACGTGTGCTTGTGTGTGTGCGTGTGGACCAGGGCTCCGCAGAGAGGCACTAAACTGTAAATTTTTCAAGCTACCACAGGAACATGCTGACTTCAGAGCAAAAAGACGGAGAGCAAGGAAGAGGCAAGGAGAGAGAAAATGTGTGTGTGTGTGTGTGTGTGTGTGTGTGTGTGTGTGTGTGTGTGCACCTGAAAGAGTTTGTAAGAGCACCGCAAGAAGAAGACACCATTGCGGTGAATCTAAGGCTAGCCAATTTCTCTTTTCACACCTCATGGGGTAAAAAAAGACTTAGAAAGCAATGGGGAATTCAGCTATTACTGACTTCCCAAATCCACCCTTTCACCACTGACCAATACCCACGCAGCATGGCGGGCTGCAGCTCCGACACACACACACACACACACACACTATGCCTTGGTCCTGCATTCTCCATTAGCTTATTGATTTGAGGGGGGGGGGGGGTTAGGGTGAGATCTCTCAATGGGGGTTGGCCCAACTGAAAAGGCGAGGTCAGCAATTCATTGGTACTCGCACACATGTACCCACACATGCACAAAAGTACGCACGCACTATACACGTTTTGCACACACACATGTGCACAAATACTTTCAGTTACACACAAATTCACACAGAGGCACAAATACTGGACACACATACATACATGCACACATAAATACACAGCCATTGGTAAACACAGACGACATACACACACATACTGTGATAAACGCACAAATAATTCCATAAAGAAGAAGAAAGCCACTTACAACGAAAAGTATTCTCACAATGAAACGTGTTCTCTGCATTTAACCCATCCTATTGTATAGGAGCAGCGGGGCAGCTGCAGCACCCGGGGACCAACTCCAGTTCTTCTTTCCACTGCCTTGCTCAGGGGCACAGACAGGAGTATTAACCCTAACACGCATGTCTTTTTGATGGTGGGAGGGAACCGGAGCACCCGGAGGAACACACACAGACACGGGGAGAACATGCAAACTCCACACAGAAAGGACCTGGGACGGCCTGGGGTTCGAACCTAGCACCTTCTTGCTGTGAGGCACCCCTGGGCCACCGTGCCCACCATAGGTGTTTTTCTAGTATTTGTCCTCGTAACAGACTCAGCGACTCACACTGTCATTCTTTCACAACTAGCCCAAATTCCACGCGTTCATAATCCAAGGTTGGTGCATGACGACCCTATCTCTCACGCAGCGCCCACAAACGTCCCTTGTCGACACTTAAAAAGCATTCTCAATGTCACACCGCAACGCTATCCAACAATACGTCCCTCAAGAGTACCGAGTGTGGAGGCATCTAGTGTGGATAACGTCAAGAAACACTTCAAGTGTGTGTGTGAATATCTGTGTGCCCGCTGAATATTCAGTATGTCGGAGATGTGTAGCTCTGCGAGGCTTTCTGATAAGGCCTGTTACAGGGCCCTCAGAGGGACACACAGTGCGGGGGGGGGGGGGGAACGCACATCTGAAAAGACGCATTCTTCTATGGCTATCACAGAAACCCCTTTCTCACACAGACAGGCTTTGTCTGGATCGTTCTCTCTATCGTAATTTTTCCTACCCCTCCTTTTTTTTTCTTTTCCTTACACACAGGCGAAGGATCGTTCTTACTGCTGGAGTTTATTTTTTCAAAGACCTCGGTTTTTGATAGGAACAGTGAATCCAGATTAGGCCTCGCTCTGTCGTTCGCTGTGTGGGTGTTCTTTCAAGTCACTTCTGAAAGATCTTTGATAGAGAATTATGTGATGCGACCTGAAATTGGTGGATTCAATTTGCTGTGTGCCGCTTGTTTTTGAGGTGTAACGGGGTAAGCGTGGGTCCTCCCTCATGTTGGCGGGTTACGGGTGGTAATTTCTATTGGAAAAACAATGACAGCGTTTTACTTTTCTGCATCTACATATAGACGCAGAACTATATACTTATATAAATGACCCGGGCTGCAAATGGTAATGGTCTTCAACTCTTAAGAGTTATCCCTGATATCTGAGAGATGCATGCTGGGGTTTAACACGTGCTTTAAAAGCAGTTAATTGATTAATCTGCTACAAAATTGAAGCTGCTACTTGCAGCTTCTTAGTATTTATCCGTCTGTTTACCTTTTTGGGGGGGGGGGGTTCCCCCTTTTTCTCACCAATTGTATCTGGCCAATTACCCCACTTGGCTCAGTGACCAAGCCGTGCCGGTCGCTGCTCCACCCCCTCTGCCGATCTGGGGAGGGCTGCAGACTACCACATGTCTCTTCCAATACATGTGGAGTCGCCAGCTGCTTCTTTTCACCTGACAGCGAGGAGTTTCACCAGGGTGACGTAGCGTGTGGGAGGATCACGATATACGCCCATTTCACGCCGTGGCCATCTTGGATTTTAAAAAAAAACAAGCGGTGGGAACTTAACCACGCCCCCTTCTTACTTCATTGAAAACACTGCTGGAAGCAACATGTCGAACTGCTGTGTACCATCCTTCAACTCCTATCAAAGAAGGGAAAGAGATAAATCCTTGATGTTTCACCGCTTCCCCAAACGCCTGCACACCCGTAAGGCATGGGTGGTGAAAATTAAGAGGGATACAGGGCCACATTTTCAGGTAACTACCAATACCTTCACCTTTACCTAGCTAGCTGGCTGGATGGCTAGCTAGCTAGCTAGCTCCCTAGCAACGTTGTTAGCTAGCTCTCTGGTCTAACTACAACCATAACAGTTAACATGTTGCTGACAGTAACGTCAGATATCATTTGTCATTATAGATCACAGACAACACCAGGGTGTGCTCAAAGCACTTCACCGAGGACTGTTTTCGCAAGACGTTTCTTGGGCTGACAAAACTGAAACCCGGAACTCTACCGACCATTTTCCCATGGTCAAATCAACCTACGCCGAGGAGGTAGCTAAGTTTACTAACTTTACTAGCAGACAGACATCACGGTAGGTCATGCAGAGCTACAATAACGTTAGCTGGATGTTGTCATGAAAATGATTTTAGGATGTTGATGAAATTAAACATAATACCTGCCATTAATAGCTTGTATTTTTAGGGTTCCTGTTCATGGTGGTCAACCTGCTGGGGAGGTGACACCCGAGTCAGCAGATGAGTGAGTAACGTTTACAGTTGTGCACTCATGTTTACAACCAAATTCCACATTAAGATGCCATATGGCTAAATGTTTACTCCTCCTGCTATTATTGCAACAGACATTATGTACATGTAGGCCTACTGTATGCATTGAGCTGCAGAGGTTGCATGTACATTTAACGTTACTGTATGCATTGAGCTGCAGAGGTTGCACCATGTACAGCCAGTTAAATAATGAGTTGTTACTGTCAGTACAATACAATTTTTCAAACATGTAGATTACTGCATTGTATAATATGTATATATATATATATATTCACTAATCTTTCAATAGTGGATAGCTCTGTTCTGACACATCATCTTGATAACAGGAAAATGTGTGGATTTATATTGCTTCCCACATGTATGGCATATCCTCATGTGTCCAGTGAGGTTTGGGCGACTCTACCTGATCATGACTACGACGTGAAGCCCCTTTCTGTTGAAGACCAGCTTGACGCAGTAAAGAAACGCATCGCTTTCCTGGAGGACGAAAATAAAAAGCTGAAAAGTGAGCGTTTTGGTCTAGAATGCTTCCAGTGTGCGCCCAATCTGATCAGGTTTTACACTGGTTTTAAGGATTACCACACCCTCAAAGCACTCTTCCTAGCTTTACAGCCTACTGCAGAGTCCATGGTGCGATGGACTCAAACGCAAAGGAACAGCCATAACCTAGAACACATTTCTGTGTCTGGCTTCCATGCAGAGCATTTATCGCTGATTGATCAGTTTTTCCTGTTCTTGTGCCGTGTGAGGCAGGGCTTTTTTGCTCTGGATTTATCTGTACGATTCAATGTGTCGCCGGCCACAGTCAGCAGGAACTGTACGACGTGGGCCAACTATTTGCTCTTTATGTTAGGGACCCTCCCAATATGGCCTAGTAGAGCAGCAGTAGACGAGCTAATGCCACCAGTATTCAGGGAATTCTACCCAAACACAAGAGTGACACTAGACTGCACAGAGATCCGCATCGAGACAGCTAGTTCGAAGGTTTTGAACACCATGACATACTCCCATTATCAAAGTAACACTACACTGAAATCCCTAATTGGGATCACTCCCTCAGGGTCAGTTAGCCTGGTAAGTAATCTATACACAGGATGTATTTCTGATAAGGAGATAACTAAGAGGTCAGGTGTTCTGGACCTCTTAGAGTCAGGCGATGAGGTCATGGCCGATAAGGGCTTCCTTATCAAAGACCTGCTCGATGAAATAGATGTAAAACTTGTCATCCCTGCATTTTTAGGCCCAAGTGGACAGTTTAGCTGTGATGAGGTCACAGACACACAGAGTATTGCTGGCTTGGGAATACACGTCGAACGGTCAATAAGACGCATAAAGGAGTACCACATTTTTGATGGAGTCATACCCCTTTCACTAAGTGGAACAGTCAACCAACTGTGGACTGTGTGTGCTCTCCTAACAAATTTTCAGGGACCACTGTTTTAAACCTTTGTTAAATTCAGCTGACAAGAAAATAGTGCACACAAACCTTAGATAGATTGGAACATATTTAACTTCATTTCAGTACAGTCCCATTTTTTAGACCACAACTTGAGATGAGCAATCACTATCTTAGTTTAGTAAACAATTGATTATTTGAGTTGGTAGCGAGTTCCAGTTTATTGCTACAACAGAATGACAGTTGACCGAACATATTTTAGTTTAAAATGAACCAACAGTTTTGTTAAAGTTAAAGGGCAAAGAATGAAAATATGGTAGATGGGACAATCTAATGTATAAATATTGAATGTACAGTATAAAAATGAAATGTATCTTATTTTTTATTTTATTGTGATTAAACAGCTTCTTTGAATACAGCCCTGTGTGTGTGTCTCTCCTCACTGGCACAGGAGAGGCAGAAAGTACTGGAAAAAGAAAAGATCCAGCTTAGTTTTCATATTGTGGTAAATGACGGTAGGTGCTCGAGGTTGGTAGTCCAAACCATGTTTGCTGCTGGCCCCGGCTGCATTGATTTCCGATTGAGTAAGAAGGGGGCGTGGCTAAGTTCCCACCACTTGTTTTTTTTTTAATCCAAGATGGCCGCAGCGTGAAATGGGCGTATTCCCCTCAGTTCTCCCTCCCCTGAACAGGCAATTCGAGGCTGAATGAATTGCCCTGACTGACCAGAGGAGGCGCTAGTGCAGCGACCAGGACACTTACCCATATCCGGCGTCCCACCCGCAGACACGGCAAATTGTGTCTGTGGGGACGCCCGACCAACCCGGAGGCAATACGGGGATTTGAACCGGCGATCCCTGTGTTGGTAGGCAACGGAATAGACCGCTACGCTACCCAGACGGCCAGTCTGTTTAACTCTGATCCATCTATATGGCCGAAATAATCAAACGAGACCATATGTAGGTAGATTAAATATTGTTCTGTGATCATTTAAAGTAACTGTCACTGGTCCTGTGATGTCTGACATAACGATCCACAGCACACAGACATGATACA
>NC_079226.1:15559368-15561868 GCF_029633865.1 Lampris incognitus
GCCCATGAGCGCGCGCACACACACACACACACACACACACACACACACACACACACACACACACACACACACACACACACACACACACACACACAGGCGGGGAGTAATGGAATATATGAAATGGCATTAAATGAAATACCCCAAAAAAAAAGAGAAAAGTGCTGAAACCTCTCATAGTGGCAGAGAGAACAATGATAATTGAATTACAAGTACTCACCAAAACCTGTCTGCTTACTGGAGGGCTGTGTTCAAGCATCGTTACATGGGGGGGGGGGGGTCCTAATACGGCTGCTTTTTTAATCTTTCAATGCCACCCTATTTTCCATCGGCAAACTGAACCTCTGATTAAAATAATAACAGATGAAAAGGGGTGGAGTACAGCGCCGCTTTGACAACCCGCAGATGGGTGGGTGGGAGACGAGCACGCCGTCCAACGAAAACGCTTTACTGCAGGTGACCTCAGCCAACGTTTCATTTTCAGAAGCAACACGGAGAATAATGTCTGCTAATACTGACAGTACCTAAGAATCTGAGAATCGTTCGCCGTGTCGGTTATTAGTACTGTGCCCTTACTTACCATCCATCCATCCATCATCCAAGCTGCTTACCCTAATTAGGGCCACAGGATGCTGGAGCCTAGCCCAGCAGTCATTGGGCGGCAGGTGGGGAGACACCCTGGACAGGCCACCAGTCCAGCACAGGGCCGACACACACACACACACACACACACACACACACACACACACACACACACACACACACACACATTCACACCTAGGGATGATTTAGTACGGCCGATTCACCTGACCTACATGTCTTTGGATTGTGGGAGGAAACCGGAGCACCCGGAGGAAACCCACGCAGACACCGGGAGAACATGCAAACTCCACACAGAGGACGACTCGGGGCGACCCCCCCCCAAGGTTGGACTACCCTGGTGCTCGAACCCAGGACCTTCTCGCTGTGAGGTGACCGCACTAACCACTTCACCACCATGCCCCCCCCCTTACTTACTAGAGACACCATTATAACCTGTCTGTTATTATGCCCTTCTTGCACCTGCAACTGAGGTGTACTGCACTTAAGGCGGTGATGATGTGTCTGCTATAATGACACGCGGCGATGTAAATCTACTTCATATTTGATTCCCCTGTTCGCCACCTCTTGATGATCTAAGGTGCACTCACGCTGAATGCACTTGACATGACATGCACTCCTGGCTGTGATGTGATTACTATTTAGCGCTCCGCGATGCCCGTTGGTAACACTTGAATTTATCGAACGCTAATGGCCGACTCTCTTGTAAGTCGCCTTGGGAAAAAAGCATCATCTAAATGAGCACGTGGACGGGAATTTAAGATCACTCATCACGTGTGCGGTGCATGGCAAGCATTTACGTAGAGGCCAAAGCCCAGCATCATAAACTGTGTTCGTTGCTAAATACACCTGAACTGTTGATTTTTGTACTGGCTTGTGAAGGGAGCTGGTCATCTTCTCCTTCCGTGCTGCAAAGGAAGGAGGGAGGCTGATTCTGCCTGTCACTTGCTCCTCCTGCCACTTTGATTTTTAGAAAGTGTATTTAAAAAGTAATAAAGAAAAAAAAAAACTTAATAGGAATCAGCTAAGATGAGTCAGCTGCAGGAATCAAAATGATTACATACGGGGCGTCCGGGTCTATTCCGCAGCCTACCGACACGGGGCTCACCGGTTCAAATCCCTGTGTTACCTCCGGCTTGGTCGGGCGTCCCTACAGACACAATTGGCCGTTGTCTGCGGGTGGGAAGCCAGATGTGGGTGTGTGTCCTGGTCGCTGCACTAGCGCTTCCTCTGGTCGGCCGGGATGCCTGTTCGGGGGGGGGGGGGGTAGTGTGATCCTCCCACGTGCTACGTCCCCCTGGTGAAACACCTCACTGTCAGGCGAAAAGAGGTGGCAGGCGACTCCACATGTATCAGAGGAGGCATGTGGTAGTCTGCAGCCCTCCCCGGATCGGCAGAGGGGGTGGAGCAGCGACTGGCACGGCTTGGAAGAGTGGGGTAATTGGCCGGATACAATTGGGGAGAAAAAGAAGGAAAACTCCAAAAAGAAAAAAGGATGACATATTAATTTTTAAGAGGGTAATCATAATACACAGTAACGGACTACATTTCAACCCTCCTAGCACGGTGCACACATCAACAGTGCACATGCACGCACACTGATACGCAAAGATACCTGCAAGTCTTCAAAAAAAGATATACAGTACACACACACACACACACACACACACACACACACAGGGACCATGTGGTGTAATAGAGTTCATCCAGCTAGTCCAGCTGTTGAACCAGAGCCAGCAGCAGACCCAGTCTAATTACCTCTGGGATGTCACAACATGCCAGCAGCAACAGAGTGGATGAGAGCAGAAAGAGCGATACAGGGAACAGCAGAGATGATAGTAAGAGAAAGACAGCAAGACAGACAGACAGACAGAGAGTGAGAGAGCAAGGCTTTGTTCAGGAG
>NC_079226.1:15566868-15604368 GCF_029633865.1 Lampris incognitus
GCTTTGGAAAAAAGCATTTATCTCATGGCTTATGGCTTATGTTGATCCTGTCTAGTAGCATAAACCAAGTCCAACTCAGACATGTCCATTTTCAGCCTTTCCCCTTTATGGCGCTCTCATCACCTCTATCAGTCTCTCTTATCTGTCTGTCATCACCCGAGAATCAAAAAAGAGGTGTGCATGCAGAAAAGAGGAATACGTACAGTGAACAGCAATCTGTGGAGAATGTTGCACTCCAAAGAAAGCTATTTGGAGCTAGTTGACCCCGGGGTTGACCGGCTGGCCTGTTTCCTGGTTAAAGGGGATTTGAGGGAAATGAGTGGTGCTCCAGCTAGCCAATCAGAAGGCACAGAGCACAAATCAACGAGCCTCCTCGGAAAATGTCAGCTGGGAGTGACCTTTTGGAGGCTACGGCCTCCCGAATCAGAGAGGGAGGGGGGAGAGGAGGGAGTGGAGAAACAAGGTGGAAAGGACAGAAGGGAATCGGGAAGCAGAGAGGAAAAGAAGAGGAGAGGTAGGACAGGAAAATGATAGATGATGGGAAGGGATAAGGAGACGGGAAGGAGAGACAGAAAAGAGAGGGATTAATGTAGAGGGGAGATTTGGGGGAAGAAATCAGAAGAGAGGAGGAGGACAGAGAAGAGGAAGCAACACAAAGCAAAGCGGATGAATATGAATGGAGCCGAGGAACGAGGAGGGAGAGAAAGAGTAAACGTATGAGGGGGGGGGGAGTGCAGAATTGCATCTACAACATTTAACTGCCTGGTAGTTAAAAGGGTTACCCTTCTCCCGTCTAGTTTTACAGCTACTGAGTGTAGAAATTTAGCCTCTCCAGCTGGTGGAAAACCAGTTGGAATTTGTGACATTTTGGAAATGATCTGTACATATGGAACCAGTGAAAATGGTACATCTCTCTGACCAGACTGTTTATGTAAATTACTTGTGATGGAAACACAACTCTCGACTTAACCATGGTGAAATGACTAATGACCTGCCTTCCACACAAACTTGAATCCCTTCCCGAGAAAGCTTTGGCGCACCAGCTCTCAGTTCAGGAGAAGGGAGGACCAATGAGGCCGCACAGAACCGGCACACAGCCTCTCAGCAGGAGGAGAGAGGATGGGGGAAGGAAGAGGTGAATTTGCATTAGTTCTGGCCTTTTTTCATTAATGAAAATGAGACAGGAGAGGCTGAGACAGAGGACAGAGGCTACATGTAGCTGGTAATTCTTCCACACGCCCATACAGAAGCCTCGCCGTGCTTTTTCTGCCGTAATTACTTTGTAGAGAATGATGATATATGAGTGTAACTTCAGAAAAAAAGACACAGGACTCTCTGCATCTCTCTCGCTCTTCTCTTTCGCTCCCTTTTTTGGCACTCTCTCTCTCTCTCTGTATTCTGACAGGAAACAGCCTGGCACATTTCTCCCCATTTCGGAGAGTGAATTAAGTTGGCCTGGGAGTTTGAGAGGAAATCGTTTAAGTAGCGATGGAAGGAGAGAAAGGAAGGATGGAGGGGTGAGGTGACCTTTCCTGTCTCCTACCCTGCCACTCGCTTCCTCTTCTCAACCCAGCTTCTAAAGGACCCAGGAGAACAGAGTGAGAGAGAGAGAGAGAGAGAGAGAGAGAGAGAGAGAGAGAGAGAGAGAGAGAGAGACAGAGCACATTTCTCTCTACCTCCTGCCACATGAATAGATCCACTTCGCTCTTCCTTTTTTTTCCTGCCTGTTGGTATGTTTCATATTCTTCCGTTCCCATCAACTTCTCCTTCACTTCTTCCACTTTTTCCTTCTGTTTCCCTTTGGACCCTGCCTCAGCTCCTTCTTTGCCTCCTCCCCTTCATCCCTTGCCCTTCATATTTGATGCCAAAAACAGGAAGCAGAGTTTAATCTGTGCTGACTTGAATTCATGTTTCATTATCCAATACCAAATTCTGGTCCAAGTATAATATATCGAGTGCTGTTCCAAGGCTGTCGATTCTGCCAGGCTGGCGACCTTTGGGTCAAGTGCTCCAATAGGTTTCCTCGTGTCCTGGTGTGTGAGACGGGCTGATGGTCAGTGTTTAGACAGGCTTGGTCGATACGGCAGAGACATTATCAGTGCTCTCGTACCTGCTGGCACTGGCCAAGGACATGTGTAACATCAGTGGCCATGCAAATGTGTGCAGGCATGGGGGATGCAACCCCCCCCCCAACGCACGCACGCACACACACACACACACACAGGATCTGTACACATAACACACAAAGGCACACAATACCCCCTCGGACGGGTGTTGAAATGTTCCCACCTTTGTGTGTCTATTTCCCTGTGTAATATGTCTAACTGTGCAAAGTGCGATGAAGGTCAGAGGTGAAGGGTCACTGGAACCTAAATAACCCCGGGAAATAAGAAACAACCCGCTCAACTCACGATGAGACTGGTGCTGGATCCTGAATACAGTAAAACATACAAAGACTAGGACCGCCCTCCCATTTGAACTTTTTAACATAACCCTCCCATCCTTCCACCACACACCTCTTTTTCATCATTCATTCCCTCACACATCCTTTTCTCTCTTCAGCTTGAATTATCACATCCCTTCAACCCCCCCCCCAAACCTCTAAGCAACCTATTCGCTCAAGCCTGTTCCTCTCTCCTTCCCTGTATCATCCTCTCTTTCCGTTCCTTGTATCGACCTTGTCTTAACCCCCTCCCGTCTCTCACTGCCCCCCCCACCCACCATCCTCCCTGTCCCAGGTTGGTTTTAATTGGAGGGCCGAAGGAAGAGTGAGGAGGAGAGAGAGCGAGAGAGAAAGAAGAGGAAGGACGAGCACTCCTCTAAGCCTGGCTGCTCTCTTTGATGGAGAGAGAACAACATTAGACGAGTGCTGCTGCAGTGGGCCCCTCTCTCCCTCTCTCATACTCTCCATCTCAAACCCTGCCATTGCTCCTGTCTTACACACACGTGTGCACACACAAACACTCACAAACACTCACAAACACACACACACACACACACACACACACACACACACACACACACACACAGTCGTTTCTCTTTGAACTGGGTGCTGCAGTGCGTTCAAAGCAAAGAGGGAGGCAAAAATACCGGGTGGTGGGTGAGGGGGTTTGGAGGGATGGGGGGAAGGACACTTCAAGGTGAATTTGATTTCCACATCATTTTACACCCCCCTCCTCCTCTCTCAACACACACAGACACACACACACACACACACACACACACACACACACACACACACACACACACACACGGTTGGTACATATGCATGTGCTAACCAAGCCAAGCCAGGCGGCGAGCACACAGGCTTGGTGTGCTACTTCCAAGCAGCTATTTATACACTAACATATACACACACAAACACACACAACGCACACAAACACTCTCTCTTTCTTAACAGTGTGAACCCTTGAGACCAGCTAGTCCCTGCTAGTCTCTTTGCCAGCTTCTGTTCACAGCCATTAGTGTGTGTGTGTGTGTGTGTGTGTGTGTGTGTGTGGTGAGTGTGTGTGTGGGTGTGCATTGTGATATGGGTATTAAAAGTGTGACGTATGTATTCTGCTCATAACAGATCACCTTTAACCTACCCACTCCAATTCTGATTGCGCATGTTCACAGGCTTGTGTGTGTGTGTGTGTGTGTGTGTGTGTGTGTGTGTATGTGTGTGGGTCTGTGAGTGTTGTTCTGTACTCTGCACACTAAGGTAGTGTATTTCATGTGTCACTGGCTGTTTGAAAGTAGCTCAGCCAGCCAAGCCTTGGCTTGCACATACATATTATGTATGTTTATAAATTTGTGTGTGTGTGTGTGTGTGTCTACAGAATATGTATGAGTGTGTAGGAGCAGAATGACTCATCAGAAGTTGAACTGAATGAACGGTGTGGCGCCCCACGTTGGCTGGATGAAATATCAATCTGATACATTTCAAGTAACAATTGGATGGGCTGCTGCGGGTGAGTTGCAAACCCATCCACCAAATTATGGCAATTAAGACGAGTGCTAACCACACACCGCTTTGCATATTGACAAGGCTCGGAATGCCTAATGCCAGCCTGGGTTACCATGGCAACCTACGACGACGTCGGCCGCTGACACGGTGCCCCTCTCTTCCCACTTCTGCCACCGACGCCAGTCAAGATGCTTTATAATGCTACCATCACAGGCAGTCAACACACACACACACACACACACACACACACACACACACACACACACCGATGCTTGACAATATTACAAATATTGTCTTCCACCAAAAACAAATGAGATAACGACAAAAAAAGAAACAGCTCATTATCAGTGATAAAAAAGGAACATTTCCAAGCCCCGAGGGCGAAAGAGAAAAAGAAAAGAAAAGAAAAAGACAGAAAAAGAGCAGAAAACTTGAGAGCGACGACTAATCATAACAGCTGTAACTCAATTCAGAGGCCCTGCCAGGGACTGCTTCCTTCATCTAACCTTCTCTTCCTTTTCCCTCATTTCCCTCCACTCTCTTTATCTTCCTCACTCCCCTCTCCCCCCTCTCCCCACCATCGCTCTCCATCTCTCTCCCTCTCTTTCATCCTTGCTGCTTGGTAATTTTTTCCCACCAACCAATAAGCCATTATGTGGCAGTCATATTGCCGCTAATGGATGCTCAGACCTGGGAGGAAGCACGCCGCATACTATTAGCCCAAAAGGTAGCACTGCGCCAAGCTATCACAGACTTTGACCGTGTGTGTGTGTGTGTGTGTGTGAATAAATGAATGAGTGTGTGCTAACGTAATACAGTTGCGCCTAAAGCTAGCTTGGTGTAAAGCTATTGTATTAGTTCTTGAGAGTTGAGTTATGGTGGATGAGTGGTTGACATTTTTTATGCTTATTGTGCCATTAGACACACACACACACAAATACTAAATGCACATGTACGTATCCACGTGCACAGAGACAGGAAGGTTGCAAACAAGATAAGCGGAAGCACATGAGACACAGTCACGAGGAAGCAGGACTTTTCTCTCCGGTGTGTTGGTACACTTACAAATACACGCAAACACACATGCACAACAAACACACACACAACCCCTTAGGCAAAACGAATACAAAAGAACCCATCTACAATGTTGTTTTTGATGTCTTTTCTTCCCCCCCCCCCGTCTCTCTGTGCTTTCAAACATTTAAGACACTGAACTGGGAACGCTCCCTTCCTTTTCTGTTTATCTCTTCTCTCCTCCGCCTCTCTTTTCAGCTCTTCTCTCCTCCGCCTCTCTCTCTCTCTCTCCTGATAAAACATCAGTTTACTTGTTGCACAAATGCGACTCCGCTCACTGCTGGCGTTTGCAGGGGAAGCGCGGTTTCGCACCGGCCTCGGCCTGTGCACGGCACACTCGCTGGCTGGCTGAACAGGTCACATTCTCGCTAACCGGGCCCCCGCGTGTGACCGTCTGCTCTCGGTCTACCGGCTCACATGACTGGCCGTCCTACCTCGAGGAGAACCTCCTCGGTTTTCTTTTTTCCGTACGCTGCGTTTGTTCACATCTCTGCCGCGGCAGCTTGTTTGAGCCGAGGTGCCTCCCACAAGACGACCCCTTTCAAATCAACAAAGAGCGCCACGGGCGATGAAAAGCCACGCTGCAGCCACGTGGACACTCTTGTCACACAATCGCACCCTATTTACTGGAGCCCGGAAACAAATCACCTGCTCACGGTCGGAAGCGGCACAGTGAAGGCGTATCACCTAATTAACAACTTCCACCACAACGTGCAGGGGGGTTAGAGTTTGCTGCAGGAGTATGGAGCCGATTCAAACGAGCACTTCCTTCAACAGGCATAAACGTATCGACTTTTCATGCTACAGTGAAGCAACAACACCAACAACAGGGCATCCGGGTGGCACGGCGGTCTACTCCGTTACCTACCAACACGGGGATCGCTGGTTTAAATCCCTGTGTTACCTCCAGCTTGGTCGGGTGTCCCTACAGACACAATTGGCTGTGTCTGCAGGTTGGAAGCCGGATGTGGGTATGTGTCCTGGTCGCTGCACTAGCGCCTCCTCTGGTCGATTGGGGCACCTGTTCGGCAGGGGGGGGCTGGGGGGGAATAGTGTGATCCTCCCACGTGCTACGTCCCCCTGGCGAAACTCCTCACTGTCGGGGGAAAAGAAGCGGCTGGCGACTCCACATGTATCGGAGGAGGCGTGTGGTAGTCTGCAGCCCGCCCCGGATCGGCAGAGGGTGTGGAGCAGCGACCGGGACGGCTCGGGAGAGTAAGAGTGGGGTAATTGGCCGGATACAACTGGGGAGAAAAGGGGGAGGGGAAAAATACCAAAAAAGAAAAGCTAAACTCACCTGTGCCGTACACACACCAGGCTGAATTCCAACCTGAAAACACAGAACACACCCTGCTTTTGTTGTTGTGTGTTGTTAAGGGATCCAGGCATTGTTCGCCATCCTGCAGCCAGATGTTCCTAAACGTTTGTCCCGACAAAGGCAAGGATAATACGTCCCCAATAATATCCTGTTCCTCTACGTTTACTTCCATTCTTACTTCCCCGACTTCACTATGCTGCCGCCCAATTAGCTACACACATGTTGTGCGATAACGATCCCACAATACGACATAGTCGTACCTACTGGACTACCTTGGGACCGTGGGAAGGTCTGAAAAAATACTCCCACGGGCGGCAAATCCATATCTGATTGGACGATCCAATCGTCAGACTGAAGTTCTGCTCTCGTTCGTTTAATGGCCGGGGTATTCTAACAAGACGCCAAAGAACCCAGAAGGGAATATCTGTATGATCTAGAAATATCTAGATCATCACTGCAGAGACGCCAAGAAGAAACACATCCTGATTGGCTGAAATTTTCTTCCGACAAAACGCAACCGCGAAAAAGGGGAAACGCAAATCCGGCATACCAAAGAAATGCAAGAAAATGTAACATGTAAAACCTTACAATAATAAAACTCGTACACGGGCCAACGGATCTAACGGATCAGACAGAACCGTTTCCTCTTCTCCGATGTGAGGCTTTGTCGGGCCTTTCTTTAAAGGTCTTGAAGCCCCAGATGCTTCGCCACTTCACCTCCTTGCCAACCTCTCGTGGTCAAAAGACAATATGAAACCACAGCAAGTGCATACACATTTGAATATGGCTGAATTTTTCGATCACCCACTTACACACACACACACACACACACACACACACACACACACACACACACACACACACACACACACACACACACACACAGTTTTAAGCAGCAGGAAACGGATTGGACATTACCAAGCAAAGGAGTATTGGCGAGGAGGTGCAGCAAACTCGGAGAGACAAACAGACAGTACTGCATCTCCTGTCATTCAGTCAGACACCAGGGTCAGAGACGGTCATTACTGTCATAACCTGGTATGTCCACAAGGTCCAGACCAAAAACCAGCGGACTCAACTTTCAGATCAATGCCTGTGTGTTTCTGGCATGATTCAAAAGGGTGCTTTGGATCGGTGCTTCAGACTCGAGGGCTGTGAGACGGGCATAAAGAAACGATTCAAACAATTAAAACTCACTCAGAGCTTGAAAGTGAAAGGAACAGCGGGTATATTATTTCTCAATTTTCAGACACTGGTAGTTTTTCTTACTGTGAAACAAGAAAAAAAAAGCACAGCGAGTGCAAGAATGAGGCATGGGTATATACACACACACACACACACACACACACACACACACATGCACACAGCATAGTGTACAAATGACAAGTGAGACAAAGAGAGATTTGAGACGAGCAGGGCTGAGAGAAACAGAGAGGAGATGATTTGTTTAATAATTGGACCAAGTCTGACGGATCACTAGAAGATTCTAAGCTCCGCCACAAAAATGGATCCTGTCACTGAACCACACAACCCCCCCCCCCACACACACACACACTTTCACTCAAGTCTCTGCATGTGGGTGTGTGTTCATTGGTGTCTGCATTATTGTGTGATTGCATTACCCATATGTTAGATCAGCAACAGCGATGCCATCATTGTTTACATAACAACAGAATGACTGTTTAAATAACTGTTCAAATCCGGTTGTAAACAGTTGCCACAGCCTGATAATAATCTGCCCAGCAGGCCACCAAACAGCTGGAATGAATGGGCTGAACAACAGGTGTCAGCCATTGGTCCAGGGCCAGGAGTAAATCAGCTCTCCTCCCCCTCCCCTCCCTTCTTCCTCTGCTCCTTCCCCTCCCTTAACCCCCCACCGCCACCATCCGTTTCTCCCTCTTCTCTGCTTCCCTTAAATTTCCCGAAACAGGTCTTCACCCCCCTATGAATTATTTCTATTCACCATCTACCTATTCAACAGACCTCTGACCCCCCCCCCCCCGACTCCTCTCTCCCTCCGCTCTCTATTTGGTGCTTGTCCACTCAGTTACACCTGCACATTTCTCTCCTCATATCTCCCCTCTCTCTCTCACACACACACACGCATGCACACACACACACACACGCACACGCGCTGGCTTTTGTAAAGGAACCCATAAACTCACTATTCATCGTTCTACTTAGTTTTATGTGTTGTATGGCAATTTCATTATTTTAGTGTCTCCCGCTGTTCTGAGTGTTCCTTTCACACTTAAATGTGTTATTGTTTTATCTGCTGGGCTGCTTTTGTTTTTATATTGCAGTGAAGCACTTTGGAGTCCTAGATCAAAAATCTGCTATATAAATAGCTTCACTTTATCGTTTATTATTACCCACTGTATGTAAACGCATGCAAACAAATAAAAAGCATGTCTGCCTGTGCACATCCCGTACACACACACACACACACACACACAAAGACACCTACTGGCGGACGTCCAGCACTGGCTCTCATCTATAAAGCCCTGAGCACCATATCGACCACTATAATAACTGTGACTGGCAGGAGAGAGCAGATTACAAGCTGCAATCATGGGCCCCATGCACGCACAAAAAAAAAAACACCCCACCAACACCACCGGCGCACGCACAAACACACATGCATGCACGCACACGCAGACTAACAAACACACACTCACAAAAATACATATGTAATAATGTTGTGGCTGTAGCATTGTGTGCAGGATCTACTACTGCATGGACAGAGACAGGAATATTGTGTGTGTGTGTGTGTGTGTGTGTGTGTGTGTGTGTGTGTGTGTGTGTGTGTGTGTGTGTGTGTGTGTGTGTGTGAAAGTTGACGATCAACTGTCAATTTGTTTTCTGACTTTCTTTTTTTTCCCAGCTAGAGACAAGGAAAGTGCAAATGTAATGGGCAGCAAATAGATTAAATTCCAAAACCGTGTCTGCTAAATTCTTTCTAAGATATGGTAATGAGCCATTAGGTCATTGCTTATTCTTATCATACATAACAGACATATAAAACATGAATAATTCATGTTATTCATTACATGGCTACAAGGTAATTAGTTCTAGAAAGTTTAAGGTGTGGAAATGTTTAGCGTGTGCATGTGTGCGAGAGATAGACAGAGCGAGTGGATGCTAACATGTGCACGTGACAGTGTGTGTGTGTGTGTGTGTGTGCACATGCACGTGCATGCACGTGTCTGTGTGCTTACACTACCAAAAGCCATTGCAATCTCAGCGAGTCAATCTCACAGTGAACAAGTGTGTTTCTCCACAGAAATAACGTGTTTGTGGACTGCCAGCCAGTCGACCAGTAAGCCAGAAAGCCATTCAGCCAGCCCACCAGCCATTAAGTCAGTAAGCCAACCAGTCGGTCAACCATTCAGGGTCTGTAATGGTAGCACAAGGCCACGAGGAGAAATTGAAAGCAGGTTATATTGAAGTGGAGAGGGCAGGCTGAGATTGAGGTCAAAGCTATGTGGTGCTCAGGCCGAGGGAAGGAAATATTGAAGAGCCAGATGGAAAAAGGGAGAATACAGGAAAGTAAAGTACAGCGACATAAAACAAAAAGAAAGGGTGATGGGAAGGAGTGAGTGCAAAGAGTAGAAAGAGCATGGCGTGAGCCGGGGATATTCTACAGGATTATGCAGAACAAATGTGACATTATGAAGCAAATTAATCAAAACAAAGACTTGAAAACAGTCTTTTAATATTAGGAATGAACTTAAATGAATTTGCCAGACTACAAAACAGTAACAGTTTAATTTCAGTGAACATGGACTCACATGATCATTTACTTTTGCAATGGACAGAAGCCGTTAATCAAACTGAGCACAACCAGATGAGGATATCGGCCTATCAGGTCTGAGATATATTAGTCATCTTATACAGAGTTGGGCAAAATATTGTCTGGGATTTTGGTTATCGTTGGCGGCACGGTGGCGCAGTGGTTAGCGCGGTCACCTCACAGCAAGAAGGTCCTGTGTTTGAGCCCCGGGGTAGTCCAACCTTGGGGGTCATCCACTGTGTGGAGTTTGCATGTTCTCCCCGTGTCTGCATGGGTTCCCTCCCGGGGCTCCGGTTTCCTCCCACATCCAAAGACATGTAGGTTAGGTGAATCAGCCGTACTAAATTGTCACTAGGTATGAATGTGTGTGTGTGTGTGTGTGTGTGTGTGTGTGTGTGTGTGTGTGTGTGTGTGTGCGTCGGCCCTGTGTGATAGCCTGGCGGCCTGTCCAGGGTGTCTCCCCACCTGTCGCCTAATGACCGCTGGGATAGTCTCCAGCATCCCCGCGACCCTGAGAGCAGGATAGGCGGTTCGGATAATGGAAGGATGGATTTTGGTTATCGTAATAATGCAATATGATGTAAATGTTGTCATTCCCCTGGTCTTAAAGGCTGCATTGTAGGAAAGTGATACAATTTTCTGATCTTTATTAGACTGTTTTAGATGAATGAAATTAACAATGGATGCCTCTCACCTGCATTGGTCATCATGTCCATGTTACTTATGGTAAAACTTTTTTGTGTGTAATATATTTTATGAAAACATAAAAAAATAACATTACGGGGGCGTCCGGGTGGCCTATTCCGTTGCCTACCAACACGGGGATCGCCAGTTCGAATCCCCGTGTTACCTCCAGCTTGGTCGGGCGTCCCTACAGACACAATTGGCTGTGTCTGCGGGTGGGAAGCCGGATGTGGGTATGTGTCCTGGTCGCTGCACTAGTGCCTCTTCTGGTCGGTCGGGGCATCTGTTCGGGGGCGAGGGGGAATTGGGGGGAACAGCGTGATCCTCCCCACACTATATCCCCCTGGCAAAACTTCTCACTGTCAGGTGAAAAGAAGCGGCTGGCGACTCTACATGTATCAGAGGAGGCATGTGGCGGGCAGTCTGCAGCCCTCCCCGGATCAGCAGAGGGGGTGGAGCAGCAACTGGGACGACTCGGAAGAGTGGGGTAATTGGCAAAGTACGATCAGGGAGAAAAAGGAGGAAAAATACAGAAAAAAACAATAATAACGCCACATCATAAATGTGACATTATCAAAATAAAGGTATTTAGTCAATGATAATAAATACTGTGATAGTTTTGCTAATTTTTGCCCCTCCCTCACTTTTTATATAATTGTCATCCTTCTATGTAATCACTATTGAGCAGCTGATGTGTTTGTGCGTATGTGTTGAGGGTTGCCTTTGTGTTTCACAAGAAAACCCATTGCATTTTATTTTTACTTTTGGGAAAATCAGTGTAAATGAGGCTGTCTCGCCCCCACATGGGTGGCTCCTGGGGCATTCTGCTATGGATAGTTAGCTGCTAGCATGTAGCTCCAGCTGTTGTCACTGTGACAGGGATTTGCCTTTGTTGAACCCACTTCACATCCCCTGTGGCTGATCTTTGAAACTAAAGTTAAGCAAATGATTCTGGGTTCGGTGAAGTGAATGTTTATGTACGTAAACACAGTTTCACAAATATACTTTAAGTGAACATGCAACCCTTAGCTTATGAATGAGAGGGAATGATGCTAAAAAAATAGGGTGGCTTCCTTGCAGGATCCGACAATATCCTTCTAGCAACATCACCACTGATACCGCTGAAACCCCTGTCTATCCGTCGTTGTGTGCTGTAAATGAAATCTAATTTACAATTCATCCCAGTGCTCCTGAGAAACCCCTAACGGCGTACAGAAGAACAGTTGCACGCTGACATCTCCCCTTAGGGTGAGTGAACAACCCCAAAGTCTCTAAGACAGATCTAGAAGTTAGCTTCTTTTTTTTTTGCCTTGTTGTTACTATGCTAGGTAGCTTAAGTGGTAAGCTTTTGGCTGAGACGGGGAAAATGGTTCATGCTGAAACTTGCCATTACAAGTTGTTAGGTTCTGAATTCATGTAGGTGTTATTTAGCCTGCATAAACTATTCAGTAGGATAATTGCTTTTTTCCCCCTTGGGAGGTGACATAATGGTAACTTTAACTCGTTTGCATTTCCAGTGAAACGCCTGATATGTAATTTGTGAAAGCAGCAGTTTCAACAAAACAGTGACGTCATAACTCATGAACTGGTTCCTTCTGTAGAACACAGAGAAGCTGAGTTTGTGGATGTGCAGCTGAGATGTATTGGTGGTGACATCTAATCTATGCATAATCCAATGTCTTGATGCATGCCCAATAATCCAGGTAAGAAAATCAAAAAGGTTGAATTAGTTCACCTGGATACAACGTTTATTGACAGATGTTTCATCACTCAACTAAGTGACCTCTTCAGTCTAAACTGACTGCAGGTATCCCCACCCTTATAAAAATACAGCACAATACAGCGCCTAACGACCGAAACCGACGACCAGTTTCATATGCAAGTATGGGTGTGCCCATTGATCATGTATGTGTACTATTCACAGAGGATTAGGGATTGTTGCAATCACAGCATTGTAAAATGGTGGCACATGTATAAGGACCGAAACCAACGACCAGCTTCATGTGCAAATATGGGTGTCCCCATTAACTGGAGTTTCAATGGCCATGTGTACGTATTCACCGAGGGTTGGGGAATAGTTGCAATCACAGCATTGTAACATGGCGTCAGATGTACTCTTAGGGGACCGTTTACACGGCAACGTTTCCAAAATAAAACAGTACGTATCGTTGCGTTTTGGCCGTTCGTTCGCACGACAACGGCGTTTTGGAGGCCTGAAAACGCAAACTTTTGAAACCGGGTTCCACAGTAAAACCTTTTGAGAACGCCACACCAGCGTCGCCGTGTAAACCAGCAAAACCGGTTCCTGCGAAAATGGTCGCAGCTACACTTCGCACATGCGTATTACGTTTTCAGTCAAATACCCATGCGCGAGTAAGAAGCCATTAACAATGGCGGATTACCGAGCTGCGTTTGTGCCGTTATCGCTGCCGAGTTTATTAACGCTCCTCCAGCAAAGTGTAGAAACGCCACTTCACCGTCCGTCCGGAAAATTATCCGTTTTCGAGCGTACCCTCACCGTCTCCGTTTGTTTACCCACCGCTCTGACACGAAAGCCTTTGTGCGCAGGCACGTGGCGTTACTGGGGTCCGCCGGAAAGGCTCGCTATTACAAAGTTTCACCGCCAACTACTGGCCTGGCATGCACACTACAGCGTTTTCGGGCGCTTCTTTTTCCGGATCCGTGCGCATGCGGATCGTATTCAAAACGATGTCGTCTGAACGCGGAACCTTTTTAAAACGCAAAAGAAAAGCTTTTCCGTTTTTAGCAAGACCGTTGTCGTGTAAACGTAGCCTTATGCCCCCCCCCCCCGGTCAAGACTCCGCAGTCTACACCCATCTACCAGCCAGAGGCCACTCTTTCAGGGATGAGGATGTGCACATCCTTGATAGGGAGGCACGATTGTTTGAACTGGGAGTCAAAGAGGCCATCTATGTTAAGAGGGAACGACCATCCATGAACGGGGGGGAGGGGGGCTAAGAGTACATCTGTCGCCATCTTAAAATGCTATGTATGACCGCAACTATTCCCCAACCCTCTGTGAAAAGTACACACGGCCACCGAAACGGGCACACCCATATTTGATCATGAAACTGGTCGTTGGTTTTGGTCGTTATACACCTGTCACCATCTTACAATACTGTGATTGCAACATTCCCTAATCCTCTGTGAATAGCACGATAACGGTCACACCCATATTTGCATATGAAACTGGTCGTTATGCAACTGTATTGTACTGTTTCGCTTATAAGTGATGGGGATACCTGCAGTCAGTTTAGACTGAAGCTGTCAGTTGATTGAGTGATGAAACGTATCTGTCAATAAACGTTGTATCCACATGAACTGATTTAACCTCCTTTGAGTATAATCCAGTGTTTATGCTCCTATTCACACAAACAATGATGTTTCAAGGTTCACTTCTGTTCATCAGGCCTTGTTTACATACGGAAATATCTTTTAAATACAATCATGGCATACTACCACTTTGTGAAAAACGTTAGCATTGCAGTTGAAAGTGGCTGTTAGTGCAAAGTCACGCAGTCACAAAGTTATCTACTTGAATAAGGCTATAACACATACAAGCAGTTATATTATGAATGCCTTACAAATGGCAGTGCATGCAGAGCAGCATCTCATGCTCCAATTTCATAAAACCCTTTGAAATGGCTATGAAAATAATGATGCATGTAAAAACAGAAGGAAAAACAGACACACAATGTGAAAGTCCTGCCCCCACAGACAACCTCTTAGGATCACCCCTCTTTCTAATCCCACTCTCTCCCTTTCCGTATCTTCCTCTTGTTCATCTCATTTAATCCACCCATTCTCCTTCTGTTTTTCCACCTCTCCTGCTTTCTGCGCCGCTCTCTACCTCCAGCCCCCTCCCTCTCCTCTTATCTCACTCCCTCTGTCGCCCCCAGACCAAGAAGGAACGATTTGCAGAAGCAATTCGTCGCTAATTCCTGCTCTGCGTTCATGAAAAATGGATAGCAGGCAGACTGTGGGGAGATGCAGATTTGCACTGGGCCCTCTGTGAGAGCCTGGCTCTGCATTAATGGAACATTATTTTTACCCCCTCCGTCTCTCTATCCGTCCTCTACAAATGTGTTTCATCTTTTCTGTTCCTCTTCTCCTCTCCTTTCTGTATTCAGAGAATGGTCTTATGGATCCTCGGAGATAGAAAAAGACTGTCTGTTTGTCTGCCTCTCTATCTCCCTCTCTATCTATCTATCCAACTAACCCTCTCCATCATGGATCTACTTTCAAAGGCTTTTTCTATGCAGTTTGTTAAAACAAAAGGCATGAATATTCCAGGACTCGGTGGAATATTAGTAGCTCAAACAACCCAAACACTGCTATCTGGGATCCAAACGACTGTGCGTGCGTGCGTGTGCGTGTATGTGTGTGTGCCTGCTAACATATGCATTTGCCTGTAAGCACGAGTCTGAATGCGAGCCAGTGAAACATTCTGCAAGATAATACTGAGCTTTAACTTAAACAATCTTTAAAGGGCACAACTTGAAACTTGAATCCAGCTGTGAAACACATACAGCTGAATAGGTCACACGTGTGAACCTATGTGTTTGTGCATATAAACATGGTGGCATGGAAAAAAAAATCCATCCATCCATCATCCGAACCGCTTATCCTGCTCTCAGGGTTGCAGGGATGCTGGAGCCTATCCCAGCAGTCGCTGGGCGACAGGTGGGGAGACACCCTGGACAGGCCGCCAGGCCATCACACAGGGCCGACACACACACCCACACACACACACACGTTCATACCTAGGGACAATTTAGTACGGCTGATTCACCTGACCTGCATGTCTTTGGACTGTGGGAGGAAACTGGAGCACCTGGAGGAAACCCACACAGACACGGGGAGAACATGCAAACTCCACACAGAGGATGACCTGGGCCAACCCCTAAGGTTGGACTACCCCGGGGCTCGAACACACGACCTTCTTGCTGTGAGGTGACCGCACTAACCACTGCGCCACTATATATATATATATATATATATATATCCACTACCTTTCAAAAGTTTGGGATCACCCACACAATTTTGTGTTTTCCATGAAAAGTCACACTTATTCACCACCATATGTTGTGAAATGAATAGAAAATAGAGTCAAGACATTGACAAGGTTAGAAATAATGATTTGTATTTGAAATAAGATTTTTTTTACATCAAACTTTGCTTTCGTCAAAGAATCCCCCATTTGCAGCAATTACAGCATTGCAGACCTTTGGCATTCTAGCTGTTAATTTGTTGAGGTAATCTGGAGAAATTGCACCCCACGCTTCCAGAAGCAGCTCCCACAAGTTGGATTGGTTGGATGGGCACTTCTTGCGTACCATACGGTCAAGCTGCTCCCACAACAGCTCAATGGGGTTCAGATCTGGTGACTGCGCTGGCCACTCCATTACCGATAGAATACCAGCTGCCTGCTTCTGCTCTAAATAGTTCTTGCACAATTTGGAGGTGTGTTTAGGGTCATTGTCCTGTTGTAGGATGAAATTGGCTCCAATCAAGCGCTGGCCACTGGGTATGGCATGGCGTTGCAAAATGGAGTGATAGCCTTCCTTATTCAGAATCCCTTTTACCCTGTACAAATCTCCCACCTTACCAGCACCAAAGCAACCCCAGACCATCACATTACCTCCACCATGCTTAACAGATGGCGTCAGGCATTCTTCCAGCATCTTTTCATTTGTTCTGCGTCTCACAAACGTTCTTCTTTGTGATCCAAACACCTCAAACTTGGATTCATCCGTCCACAACACTTTTTTCCAGTCTTCCTCTGTCCAATGTCTGTGTTCTTTTGCCCATCTTAATCTTTTTCTTTTATTGGTCAGTCTCAGATATGGCTTTTTCTTTGCCACTCTGCCCTGAAGCCCAGAATCCCGCAGCCGCCTCTTCACTGTAGATGTTGACACTGGTGTTTTGCGGGTACTATTTAATGAAGATGCCAGTTGGGGACCTGTGAGGCGTCTGTTTCTCAAACTAGAGACTCTAATGTACTTATCTTCTTGCTCAGTTGTGCAACGCGGCCTCCCACTTCTTTTTCTACTCTGGTTAGAGCCTGTTTGTGCTGTCCTCTGAAGGGAGTAGTACACACCGGTGTAGGAAATCTTCAATTTCTTAGCAATTTCTCGCATGGAATAGCCTTCATTTCTAAGAACAAGAATAGACTGTCGAGTTTCAGATGAAAGTTCTCTTTTTCTGGCCATTTTGAGCGTTTAATTGACCCCACAAATGTGATGCTCCAGAAACTCAATCTGCTCAAAGGAAGGTCAGTTTTGTAGCTTCTGTAACAAGCTAAACTGTTTTCAGATGTGTGAACATGATTGCACAAGGGTTTTCTAATCATCAATTAGCCTTCTGAGCCAATGAGCAAACACATTGTACCATTAGAACACTGGAGTGATAGTTGCTTGAAATGGGCCTCTATACACCCATGTAGATATTGCACCAAAAACCAGACATTTGCAGCTAGAATAGTCATTTACCACATTAGCAATGTATAGAGTGTATTTCTTTAAAGTTAAGACTAGTTTAAAGTTATCTTCATTGAACAGTACAGTGCTTTTCCTTCAAAAATATGGACATTTCAATGTGATCCCAAACTTTTGAACGGTAGTGTATATATATATATATATATCCACTATATATATATATATATATATGTGTGTGTGTGTGTGTATACATATACATATATATAAAATCCAGAATTGACAGCTGATGATTGCTTATGGCATGAAACAGGCTTGTACTGTCTCATAAAGAATGTCCTTGACTCACTGGATTATTTTGCTCCTTATTTGTTGAGCACTTTCCCTACCGTTGAGTTTTTCTTTTAACAAATATATATATATATATATACACACACACATAAGTGTGTGTGTCTGTGTGTGTGACTCTGTGTGTGAAGCACCACTAACCAGACTGTGACAGTGATCTCTTATGAGTAGATTAATAATAGCATCGTAATGCCATAAGCACTAGTCAGTCTGCCTCATGCATAAAAACCCTCCTCCCAGCGACTTCGCCCCCCCCTCCACATACACACGCATACCATTTTTCTCATACACATCACGTGTCAAAAACACTCACATATGCTATCTGTCAGTCACACATATAAACAATCGATCTGTCTACGTCTTGTATGTCTAGCTTTCTCATAAAAACACATGCTTATAAACACGGCCGTGAGCCAATGCGCTCACGCACACACGCATGCACACAGACTCAGACGTGCACATCCCCATCACTATAGCAACACTGCTGGTGGTGCGGCCCCCAACTTGAAAGTCAGATGTAATTTCAGCCTCCCTGCAGCCAGAGGGAGCCGTAGTGACGACATAGTATTCCTCTGCTGATCCCTTCCTTTCCGAGCCAGGAGCCATGGAGAAACACACAAATAATCCGGGAAAGGTTAGGAGATGCGGACTGGGTCTACCCTGCTGTCTGATCACTGCTCTGGGGAAGGAGAGGGGTGGGGGTGGTGGTACATTCTTTCATTCCATCCTCTCTTCTAAGGCCCTTTCTCGTACTGTCAGTTTGTGGCTCCACTGAGGATTTCTCTCCCATCTCCTATATCATCCTCCCATAACTTTTCTTCCCCCCCCGCCCCCCACCCCCTTTGCTCTCCCTCACTCTGTGTGTGTGTGTGTGTGTGTCTCTCTCTCTCTCTCTCTCTCCGTCTCTCGCTCTGTCAGATTGCTGCCGAGTTGCCACAGGCTTTGGAGGAAACAACAAACGCATGAGAAGGCAGAGTTTAAAGTGGAGGAATGGAGTATATTATCAACTATTTGATAAAACATTTACTATGTTGTACCACTCTGTTATCGTTAAGGGGGAAATAATTTAGATCGTGGTTTGCTCGCTGCTGGGAGAGCAAACGATTTGTATTTGTGAAGCGAATAAACTAAGTTCAAAGTGAACCGAGTCCTGCCTTGACCCACATCCCACTGTAAATGCTAAGTGTGAGACTATCAAACCAACGGGTCCCATCCTAATCTACCCTGGAGACAGAGGAGAAAATAAGGCTGGGTGATAATTCAATATTCCCATTTCTCTTCTATCAATGATACTGAATAACATTCAGTATTGTCATTCTGTGATGCAGTTTTGCTGTCTATATATATATATATACATACACACACACACTCACCAATGCTTATTTTGATAAAAATATTTTCCATATTGCCCAGCACTAGTGGGAAGAAGGATTTGGAGTTGGTTTGGGTGTCTCGGTTTTCAAATAAAACAGTGAAACACACTGCAGGCTGCAGCCTCTTTCATATACTAAAAGAGGCAGGTGCACGCACACACACACACGCACGCACACACAAACAAACAAACATACAAAGAATGAAAACTTCAGTTTACTAGGTGTTTACACGGAATCCTGTTTGCCAGTAAAATATTGACTAGTGCGACCCGCATGGTGCGTGTGTGTGTCTTGTGTCACTGATGGAAACCCGTGTCATTAGTTAGACTCTCTTCTCTCTCTCTCTCTCTCCGAGAACGTAAGGACATGGGCTCCTCTTCCCACAAGAGAGAACGGATGACAAGAGAAGAGGGCAAGAATCGAGATACAAAAGTTGACAGGAGTCACTCAGGCAGAGCAGCAGAACAGAGGAGCAAGGGAGAGAAAACGGTGGAGTGGAGGAGTAATTCACTCCTACTGGGTTCGTCCTCCCTCCCTCTCCTCTGTGCGATAGCTCAGTGGAGAGGCGCCAGTGGAAATGGACTGTTGTTTTCTTAACCATGGTTCATATCTCGCCACCTCCCCACCCCCAACTCTCAAATCATAAAGTCTGTCACACGTGTGTCTGTGTACATGTAAGAGTATGTGCTCGTAGGAACACACACACCCACACATGCACACCCACACCCACCCACCCACCCACCCACACACACACACACACACATACAAGGTAATATTTGTCAGTCTGTTGTTCTGCTCTAGGGCTCAGTAGAGCAGAGGGGGCAAGCCAGCCAGAGGTCCAGGAGTTTACACATGGCTTCCTCCACAGCTGAAGAGCTCCTCGCTGGTCACCCTGCCCGGTTAAGAGTTCTTCTCTACCAATGCTAGTCAACCTACCAGTTCGCTCCAACAGAACCATGCCGGCCCTGCACTGCATCCATTAGAGATGCACGATACATCCGTCACCTTATCAGTAACGGCCGATAATTGATTAAAAACGTGTTATCAGTATCGGGAAAGATATCAAAATTATGTTGCATCGATTTGAAGACATTAATTATGTGCCGACGATGATGACAGGCATTGATAGAAAGGCAGGTCTACAGACAGCCTACAAAGAAATGTCTGCAGCGCATTCCAGTTCTGTTTCAACGTGATACCAAAAAAAGCTGGTACCAAAAAAAGTACCAGGTACTATCCGCAACCTTTGCCCGATGGAAAACCAAAAAAAAAAAAAAAGCAAGTAGAGTTGAGTCCAGCTGGTACCACACAGTGGAAAAGAGGCCCAGTATTGAGGTGGTAAACATAAGGTTTTTAACTGTAGGGGCAAATAGGGAGAGACTGCAGAGAGCAAATGACCACCTAAACTGGTTCCAAATTCTTACTGACGGTGCAACAATGGGATCAGTGATATAATAAGAAATGGGCTTTACCAGTGGGAGTTCAGAGTACAATAGAGCTGGTAGAGAGGTGAGCCGTCTTCTTCTTCTACAGGATGTATTCTCCAAGATTAGCCATTTAGAGTTATCCAAGTTGTCTATGTCAACGTCCTGATGTTGGCTGCCCAATAACAATGTAAAAAACTGGGGCATGCCATACCACTCTGGAGACAAGGTCTCTGCAGTATGCATTTCTGTTACACGTTTTTTGTTCCGGATAAAGGTTGATATAAGCTTATCTATGAAGCTAAAGAAGAAGTTGGTCCAAAATATGGAAGGACCTTGCAACAGATAAATGAGTCTGGGTAATACATTCATCTTGATGATAATGATCACTTCCACTTAGTGAAAGAGGCAGCAATTCCCAATGTTTAAAATCCTGTTTCAGACAGGCGATCAAGGGCAGGAAGTTGGCTTTGTAGAGGTCTTTATAATTACTTATAACCCAGATTCCCAGATATTTCAACTTTTTTTTGTTGATTTTAAAAGGCAAGGCAAATTTATTTGTATATCACATTTCGGCAACAAGGCAATTCCAAGTGCTTTACATAAACCATTAAAGGCATTAAGACTAAATATAAACGCAACATAAATCAATAAAAAGACATTTGAATACAAATAAATAGAGTAGATGTTACAGTATAGTGTAAGACGATAATCAAAAGCTTCAAATTTGATTTAATAACAGGCAGGGGCAAACAGGAAAGTCTTCAGCCTTGATTTAAAAGAACTGAGAGTTACAGCAGACCTGCAGTTTTCTGGGAGTTTGTTCCAGATATGTGGTGCATAAAAACAGAAAGCTGCCTCTCCATGTTTAGATTTTGGGGCCAGAAAGAAAGCAGACCAGTCCCAGATTATCTGAGGGGTCTGGATCATAGCGTAGCAGAAGATCAGAAATCTATTTTGACCCTACACCAATGGGGTTTAGGGCCAAAGGGGTCATATTAAAAGAGAAGTTTTTGGCTGTTATGTTGATTGGCATTAACTCACTTTTATGATGGCTGGTTTTACAGCCGAATATTTTGCCAAATTTCTTTAATATGTCTAGTAGTCGGGCTTAAGATAAGAATGGATCAAAATATTAACATCACTTTGCAGCCTCTGCTGTTGGAATAGTTTTCTTCACGTAGGCCATTGCCTTCTCAAGGTTCAGAAATTCCTTGTTATCCTCATTGTACAAGATGCAGAGTCGAGCTGGGAATAATATCCCCTAGCGGATGTCTCATCGGCCTCAGAGTAGATTTCTGACATCGTTGAACGCAGCTCGGGCTTTGGTAGCACTTGCAGTGTAGTCTGGAAAGATGGCTATTGGCTCTCCCTTGTATCAAAGTGAGCTTTGCTCACAAGCTCAGCACAGTACATTAACACAATCCTGGTAGTATTGGAAGTTTAGCGACAATAACCCGAGGTTGTCCATTAACCTTTCTTGGTGCTAGGCCTCTGTGCGAGCAATTAACCAGGATTTACTTTTCCAGATGCAAAACTTCCCTCGGTAGTTTAGAAACTCAAGCAGTGGCGTTCAAACCAGGTTCCTCTGCGACACCCAAGATATGAACATTGCATCTCCACATCTGCCCCTTCATGTCCCCATTCTTCTCCTTCAAATCAGCCAACTCCGTTCTAAACTGCTTTCGGACCAAACAGTTCTGGGGACTTTTTTGAGAGGAAATAGCCACTGGGGAGGTTCCCCGAGAACTACGAACCTTCAAGGGCATTTTTCTCTCTGCATGCCCACCACAAGGAACACTGACGTGACATTAGTGTACTAACATCATTTCTGCGCGGTTAGTATACCAGTGTCAAATGTGAATACAAACGTTTATCTCATTCTACGTGCCATATAACAACAAGATGGAGGACACTATGATCGGATTGGAGCTGTGTGTTTGTTGTGTGTTGTGGGTTTCATGATAATAACGGAGTTGGAAAGGAGACATGTTAATTTAGATTATGCGGTTGCATATAGACTCAATAAAACCCGGACTTCACTGTCGGTACGTTTGTCCGGGTTTAGTTCCCTTTTTTAAAGGAAGAGCTAAATGTTAAGAGCTGTTGTGTACACGCCAAACATTTTAAAATAAAGCAGTGTTTTTAGATGTCTGCATCGGCATCACAGTTATAATAATCAGTAAACTCCAGGGGTGGAAACTAAGACATACGACATGTGGATATAAAACGTATTGCAATGAAACCAAAAATATCAGTATCGGAATCAGATAAAACATTGCACATCCTTAGTAACCACAGGGTAAAACAACATGGATCCATGAAAATCTTCCACCAGAAACAACATCTCAATGCCTTTGGGGAACAAATAAATTCTCCCCCCACCCCCCAAAAAAGCCTCCCTTTTCCCATTTTCAGATGAGTGACGATTTTAAATGTCACTGTCTAAAAACTGTGACATTAAGATTTGCGGATATTGATCCCAAAACTTTGCTGACATTTAAGCTTCTAGGTTATTGTATTTCTGGACTTGAATGGATTAAAGCAAAACTAAAAAAAGAGGGTGATATGCCAGGATAAATGACTTGGACTAATTTCTACCGGGGATCAAATCCACCTCTAAGAGTGTCTTTGTTTTCAGTTGAGAAGGAACCAGTACCGCAGCCTCTGGGGCTTCTGCTCAAGCCAACACATGTCCCCAGCTCTGAGGATCAAAACTGTAAGCGCACATGAAACTGTGTACGTTAAATCATTCATGAGGAATGAACAAAAACAGGCTAGCGAACACGCGGAAAATGAAGCCGTCTGCATTTTAGATGAAGCAAGATCTCCAACGCTCTGTTTTCGTGATATCTGAGTCTGTGGTGAAAAAGGACAGGGGTGAAAAAACATGGATAGCTTTTCGTAATGATGAGTGTGGTAAGAGTTGCTGAGTGTGTGTGAGTTTAATTGAGTGTGTGCGTGTGTGCATCTGATGGGATGAGGTTATGGAGGTAAGAGTTTACTGAACCAACAAGATCATAGTGTCACAGATGCAAAGCATAACTGCTGCGTGACTTTGTTGTGAGCAGAGTGAAACAGGAACATTATGTTTTGACTACATGTCTGAATCACATTTTTAAGTAACCAACAACCCAGAAAAGCAAGCGGACACATCAGAAACACTTAAAAACTTCTATCAAAAGACTGATTTGTTTAAGCAAGTGAAAGATGATAAGAGCACATGTTTCTTGCATCTCTGTCGATGGTGTTTCTGTGAAATCTTACCTCGGACGAAACCGCACGGACAATCGATACCATGTGATAGAATGTAAGTGGAAAGTGCTGAGAGAGAACAGTGTTGGGGGGTGCATAAGAAATATATTTCACCAGCTTTCTTACCAACGAGGGCAATATGTTAATGGAAAAAAACAAACAAAACAAAACCCAAAATTTGTAAAATCTTACAACAGCATGTATTTTTGGCTGTACTCATTAACAAACATGTCTGGAGGGATTGCACCCCCCCTCCTTCATGAGGTGCTTCACATATTAAAAAAAACAGCACTAGACACAGCTAAATGTAGACCACTTTAAGACCAAACTGTTTAATTAACTAATTACATAATAATGCATCACCCAAACGACTCCAACTGTCTATAACATACATAACGCAAGTCCATATATTCTGCTAGAATACTTTTAATTTTTCTCGTCTAAATAGTGAAAATAGAGATGTGGACGTCTACTTAACTTTCAATTAACAAACACTTTTAGTCAAGTTTTCGCCTCGGCGGCACCTCTAGGTAAAGACTTGTTGAGAAGTGTGCTCTGACTGAGGCTGGCTGCAGATTAGCCCTGCTGTTCACTGAGCCCGTGTGTGACAGGGAGCTGCTTTAGCCTTGGGTGCTGCTGTTTGTTCTAAGAATAGGCAGCAGGGCAACATGTCCAAAGAACGTCTCCTTTCTAGGCCTCCCTCCCCCTCCCCCCCGTTCATCTTCCCAGTACCCTATCACTCCCTCTATCCCTTCTCTCCCTCAGTCTGTTCCTATGTGTCGCCCTTCATTTTATTCTTCTATTCTCCAGCCTCCAATTTTCCCTCTCCCTTTCTTTCCATCCAGCTCTGCTCTCCTCCCATCCCTGCGTGCAGCAGCACGGTGGAGTGGACCACAGTGCAAGCTGAGCCCATGGATGACGTTACGCTGTACCGCCTGCCTGTCAGCCCGCCAGTCTGCTTGTCGGACTGACTGCCTGCCAGCCTTGCTGTCTGTGTGCCTAATGTTTGTCTGTCTACAGGGGGGAAAGTATATCGTAGAGACAAAAGCAGAATGAGGGCACATACAGTACTGTAAGCAGTGTGACTGACAGGCTCCACTAGTGCATGAGTGCCCCCCCCTCACACACACACACACACACACAAACACAAACACACATAGTCAGAGACATAAAGAAATCCAAAGAATGGAGTGTATGTGTGGGTGTGTTCAAGAATACAGAGGGGGTTGGGGGGGGTGTTAGCGTAGCACATCCAGCTGCACCTTGTCACTCATTCACAACCTAACAATGGGAGTATCACAGGGAGTGAAGTGGAAGGTGGACAAGAGAGAGGAGCGTCTCATAGTGAGTGATACTGTTCCCGAAAGATTTGGTTTTTTTGACGGACGATAAGCTAAGCAAAGGCAAATGAGAGCCAAAAAACATACAAAAATAATTTCACCTGTGTGTGTGTGTGTGTCTGTGTGTGTGTGTGTGTGTGTGTGTGTGTGTGTGTGTGTGTGTGTGTGTGTGTGTGTGTGTGTGTGTGCACACGCCCATGCTTGTGTGTGCAACTCCATATCCTGGATTCAACATCCCTCACCCTGAACAAGTGACAAAAAGATAACCACGTCGCCCCTCAATGCTTCCTGCCCGCTCTTTCTGTCTGTCTCTCTCCATCTCACCCATTCAATTTCTACCCTTCCTCACTCGCTTTTTTTTTTTTACCCTCCCCCCCTCTCCATCCTGCATGCTCTCGGTCCGTCTTTCCACATGGCTGGTCATGGCTCTCCCACGTCCCAGCGGATGGGAGCTGCGCGGCAGCTTGGCAAGCTGTCAGGGGAGCGCGGGAGAGTAGGGGAACATGTAGTGACTGGAACGTAGGTGGCAGGCTCCGGCTCCTCACCTTCCTGTTGGACTGGCAAAACAGGCTTGCTCAGTGAGGATGGAGCAGGGGCTGCAGAGGCCGAGAGCGCCGCAGTGACGCCCGCGCGACACTGAAAAATGAGTTGTGGGTGCTGATGTCAATGCTAGGGTTTCCAACAGCCACGAAGGAAAATAAGGAAGGGGGGGTACTGGTTGTGTTTCTTATATAGAGTCTCACTTTTATTGCTGCACTCGCTCTGAAGCATGTTTACTTCCTTTAGTATTATATGTGCTGTAAGCCTACAAATAAAGTTTGACTTTAAAATAGCATGGCGACAACATCTTAATATTAATGTCATCAGAAAGATCTAGAGAGAGAGAGAGAGAGAGAGAGAGAGAGAGAGAGAGAGAGAGAGAGAGAGAGACTTGTACTGTTTGGGGTAGTGGGAGAATGCATCACAAACATTGCCCCCCCCCCATTTTTCTCCCCAGTTGTACCTGGCCAATCACCCCTCTCTCTGAGCCGCCCTGATGCTGCTCCACCTCCTCTGCTGATCCAGGGAGGGCTGCTACTACATGCCTCCTTCGATACATGTGGAGTTGCCACCCGTTTCTTTTCACCTGACAGTGAGGAGTTTCGCCAGGGGGGATGTAGCGCGTGGGAGGATCACACTATTCCCCCCGGTTCCCCCTCCTCCCTGAACAGGCGCCCCGACCGACCAGGACACATACCCACATCCGGCTTCCCACCCGCAGACACAGCCAGTTGCGTCTGTAGGGACGCCAGACCAAGCCGGAGGTAACACAGGGATTTGAACCGGCGATCGCCATGTTGGTAAGCAACAGGATAGACCGCTATCCTACCCTGACACCCCACACAAACACTGTCTTTCACGCATTTCCTCACATCTCACACAACTGGTCCATTATTACACAGTTTTAACAAGCTAACCCATGTCTACCCTCTCCCATACACCTGCACTGGATTTACCCTCAAAGGCAGCAACAAAGCACATCCTGTATGAGCTCAGCATCACACGTGTTTTTTAATTTCCAATTATGGGATGAGTCCATGTGTTTCAGGATGGTGGGCAACCTTAGTCAGTGTTAACACAACAATGGAAAACAGGCGGTCGATGCTGATGCAAACACTGCTGATGCCAACGCAGGCTGCTGAAAAGAGGGCGGTGGAAGCCGAGGTCATGTTCCAAAGCTGCAGGTGAATGCTAACATTAACGCAAGTCAAACTATACAGAATACCAGCACAACCGCTAATGAAAACACTTGGTAGTTCACTGTTAGCGGGACCATTTCTGGGAACGGCAGTTGTATTTATATGACCGGTTCACGTGGCATGCAGCAGGCCCGTGTCCAATCCATTACATTTTAAAGGAGCTAAGGGCACCGTGGCTAGCATTTGTGATAAGATTCTAAAGCCATGTTCCCTTTGGTCTCCCTTCAAAAATCCCGCCACATCACATGGCAGACGTGTCCCAAAACAACAACATGGCACTTTGCCGACCCACACTCCCTTGCTTCTGACAGAGAGAAGGAAAGCAAAGATGACAGCAGCTTTAGATGTAACATCAAATGCCGGGAAAGAGAGAGAGGAGAAGGAGAGAAGAGAGGAATAAACGGTTACATCTCTGTCATGACAGCTTGCTGGAAGAGCATGGCTAACACCACACTCTCTCTCTCTCTCTCTCTCTCTCTCTCTCTCTCTCTCTCTCTCTCTCTCTCTCTCTCTCTCTCTCTCTCTCTCTCTCTCTCTGTCTCTCTCTCAAACAACCATCAAAAATCATTGCCGATTAGGATCTTGGCAAGCCGTGCTCTTGCAAAGGGATGTGAAACACACAGGGACCCGAAGGGGTAAAACGCTACGATTAAAGTGGTGTGTGTGTGTTCCACTTTGTGTCTTTTTGCGTGTGTGTGTGTGTGTGTTTTTTGGGGGTAGTGTTCAAACAAATCGGCCCTGCACCTGCAGGGGTCCCTCGCTTTCCTACTCCAGATCCAACCAATGACACATCAAGGCAATTTCTCATTTAGCGCAAAGGGGAAAAAAAACTGCCTGTCGTGATGATAGTTGGGGGGGGGGGGTTGCCAAGATTAAGCGGAAGACATACTTTAGAAAGCATCACAAAGGAGAGACATAGAGCCCGGCCTTAAAACAAAAAAGAGGACAGTGGAAGAGAAGACTGCTGTAAATCACTACAAGAGTTCTTCTGATGCCACGCCATAGTCCAGAAGTGAAACAGTCGTGTGCATTAACACACACTGCAACAAAATTTAAACCCTAGAATCATCTGGGGTGGGGTGTGTGGGGTGGGGGCAATGAACTACACTTAATTCAGCTTTTCTTGCAGATGATGCTTCCCAAACAAAGGCTCTTCAAGTTTTTTTTTTTTTTTTTTTTCTTCTTTCAGCTTTTTCCCTGTTTTTCAGGGGTCGCCACAGCAGATTTTACAGTTTCCATCAGGACCCTGTGAGGGCACAGCACCAATGCTGACCGTTGTTCGATCCGGTATGGGCTTGTCAATCTGCATATTGATTTGGCAAAATTTTACGTCGGATGCCCTTCCTGACACAACCACTAACCCTATGGACGGGGGCACAGGTAAAGCGCTGGATGCCATTCCAGTATTCATGGACTTGCGCCCATGCCTGTCGCCATAAACAAAGGCTCTTCAAGTATTATGCATTATTTAATAATATAACAATAATAACAACAATGGATTGCATGTATATGTATAGCGCTTTATCTTGATAGCCAAAGTGCTTCACAGTAAAGAGGGAAACTGACCTCAACCACCACCATTGTGTAGCACCACCCACTTGGGTGATACACGGCAGCCATCTCGCACCAGGATGCTCACCACACATCAGCTCATCACACACATTTGTAGCCTTTTGGTTCTTGTTTCTTGGAACTTTCCCCCTTTTCTCCCTAATTTTATCTGGCCAATAACCCCGCTATACCGAGCAATCCCGGTCGCTGCTCCACCCCCTCTGCCAATCCAGGGAGGGCTGCAGACTACCACATGCCTCCTCTGATACATGTGGAGTCGCCAGCTGCTTCTTTTCACCTGACAGCGAGGAGTTTTGCCAGGGGGATGTAACATGTGGGAGGATCACGCTATTCCCCCCCCGAACAGGCACCCCGGCCGACCAGAGGAGGCGCTAGTGCAGCGACCAGGACACACACCCACATCCGCCAGCTTCCCACCTGCAGACACAGCCAATTGTGTCTGTAGGGACACCCGACTAAGCTGGAGGTAACACAGGATTTCAAACGGGCGATTCCCATGTTGGCAGGCAACAGAATAGACCGCCGTGCGACCCGGATGCCCTAGCCTCTTGGTTTCAATTTGTTTATTATATTTATGTAATCGGAATGGTTGAGGAGGGAATAAAGCTCTCATCAGCTACAGGACTGATGTCTCTCCCTTAAAGTTCTGACGGGCCGAGCCACATCTCCCCTATTACTCCCTCCAGTCAACCCTATCAATGACTTTTATCTCACTCTCAAACGCCAAGGGTGTGTGTGCCTGCATGTGTGTGTTCTTGCCTAGTTACATTTGTGAAGACAAATTTGAGCTTTTAAACCACAAGACTGAGGACAATTTTGCAAAGCGAAGACACTCTCACCACTCCTCAATTCTTCATGGGACTAGTTAGGGTTAGGATTTGGGTTTTGGGATAAAATTAGAATTAGGATTAAGTCAAGGTTAGGGTAAGGGTTACAGAGAGGCATGCAGTTCTGGACGTCAAAGTTTGGATTAGGGGCTAGGGAATGAATGTAATCAATGAGGGTCCTCACAGATGTAGAAAATCAAATGTGTGTTTGACCTACCCACACACGCATATAAATGACCCTGTGTCTGTGTGTGTGACTGTTGTCTGAGGGCGAGTGCGCCCCAAAAATAGTATATCTGAATAAGTATGACGGTGTTGAAATAACTCAGAAATCTATTATCTTGTTTCAAAAATCATTCACTCATCAAGAACTGACTATGGAATAGTATCTACTGTGATTTAAGAATATGTGTCTCATTTCAAGAAACATCACCTACTTGAAATATCTTACTACACTAACGGATTATTTTGGGGATTTTCTTGAACATGCAAATTTATTTTTTTGGACCCCCCCCTCCCTTTTTCTCCCCAGTTGCATCCGTCCCACTCTTCTAAGCCGTCCCGGTTGCTGCTCCACCCCCTCTGCCAATCCCGGGAGGGCTGCAGACTAAAACAAGCCTCCTCCGATACATGTGGAGTCGCCAGCTGCTTCTTTTCACCTGACAGTAAGGAGTTTCACCAGGGGGCTGTAGCACGTGGGAGGATCACACTACCCCCCCCCCCCGAACAGGCGCCACGACTGACCAGAGGAGGCGCTAGTGCAGCGACCAGGATACATACTCACACCGAGCTTCGTAGCTGCAGACACGGCCAATTGTGTCTGTGGGGACATCCAACCAAGCCAGAGGCAACACGAGGATTCGAACTGGCAATCCCCATGTTGGTAGGCAATGGAATAGACTGCTACGCAACCGGACGCCCCGAAAATAATAAATTCTGTCTCAACTTTGACGCAGTATTTTTGCAGTGCGTAAGGAAAACAGACTCTGCGTGTGTGTGTGTGTGTGTGTGTGTGTACACCCTTCAAAGTGACAAACCATGTACCACCGCCGCAAAGTGGCCTTTTCTTAATGGCGTGAGCAGACATCAAAACACGATGCCAACGTGGTTATACTGATGTAGGCACCGAAATTAGCAGTTACATCCATGTCTGGCCGGGGAGGAAACACAAAAGGGCCGCGCCAAGAAGAGACAGAGCAGGTTGATTGGGGATTGTGTGTGCAACAACAAATAAAGGGCTCTTTTTCTACACCCCCCCCCCCACACACACTTGCAGAAGCTGTCAGTAACTCACCGGCAGGCTGGATGGGCGGTCCTGGGACACCCCGTCCTCGAGGTTGGCCTTCCCGGAGTTCCCTGGGGCAGGACCCCTGCCGCCATAGCTCTCCTGTTGAGCCTCCTAGAGTGGAGGAGAGAGACACAAAGAGAGAGAGAGAGAGAGAGAAAGAGAAGAATTTTTCAAAAAGTCAAGTGTGTCCGAGAAACAGAAACTGATATCTAGATGAGGAGCAATGCACTGATTCCTCCTGCCAAACACTAGACACAAGAGAGATGGTATCATTTAGCCTCCTAATGCTGTTTATTGCATGGCTGTATAATTTGTACAGCACAGAGTCAGAGTTGATAAACAGCATCGTGGCACATCCAAGTTAATAAACATACTCAATGAGTTAGAAAATTTGGACAAATCGTAATACCCATAAACACCACACATATTTTTTTTTTCTGGACAAGGGGCAAGAAAAAGCACACACACACACACAAAAATATAAAGTTGACAAATTCATTCAAACTAAATCTCAGCCTAACCAACCACTCATCCACCAGGCACATAGTACACACATACAGTGATCATACACACACAAATTCATACGCGCACACACATGCACAAACACACTCAGCCCTATTCACCTAAGTCATTTTCCTCCACTCTGTAATCACAAGCCTATCAAGTGTAAACCAATTTTCTCTCCATTGTCAGAGGTGTTGCCCCCTCTCTCTCTGTCTCACTCTCTCTCTCAGTCCCTATCTCCGTCTTCTTTTCATTCACCACGGAGGTCTTTCCTCCACCATGTTAAGCGTTGGCAGCACAATGGCAACTTGTTAAAGAGCTCTGAGTGGAAGGATTAGTGATAACCAATCGGCTAGACGAGGAAAGAGATTGCATGCACGCGCGCGCACACACACACGCATACGCACACGCACACAAAAGGGCTTGTAAAAACACACAGACAGGGCATCTACACATCTTTCTTTTCAAAATCCCATACCTTCTACCAGACTGTAATTTCCTGACTGAAACGGAAGATTCTGGCAATGTGACATGCTGTGTGCTGGTAGTGGCTGGATGTCCTGATTAGCCATCAATACGCCAAGTAGGCAATACCCCCTTATAGTTTAAGATTACACAACGACACAATTTGAATAAACATGTGGAATTACAATAGGTCTATCCTGATTTGTGTATCGGGACTGAACAACATGTTTCCAGACAACCCCCCCCCCCCGCCATTCTCTGATGCTAAATGAATATGAGAGAAAGGGGCAACCATGACATAATTTGTCATTTAACATAAATCAGAGTGCTGTTGATTGATTAAAGGTGATTTGAGGTGATTAATCGGGTGACAGAGGAAGAATTACATAACATTCACGTTTCGAGCCCCATAGATTCTACAGCTGACAATGATTTCTGGCGGCGTCCAGGTAGCATAGCGGTCTACTCCGTTGCCTAACAACACAGGGATCGCCGGTCCAAATCCCCATGTTACCTACAGCTTGGTTGGGCGTCCCTACAGACACAATTGGCTGTGTCTGCGGGGAGGGGGGGGGGTATGTGTCCTGGTTGCAGCACTAGCACCTCCTCTGGTCGGTTGGGGCGCCTTTTCAGGGGGGGAGCGGGAACTGGGGCGAATAGCGTGATCCTCCCATGCACTACATCCCCCTGGTGAAACTCCTCACTGTCAGGTGAAAAGAAGCGGCTGGCGACTCCACTTGTATGGAAGGAGGCATGTGCTAGTCAAAAATACCCGTGTATGTGCGGACTCACCAAGTTTCGCCACCGCCGGCTTGTTCTCCCAGGTCTTGTCCAAAAGTGTGTTTTGATTGCCCTCCGTTGACGTATAGGTGGCTTGAGAATTTGGCGTATGTAAATAATGCGTCTCCGCTGATCACAGTGACGGTGCAGCACATCTACACTTTGCTGGAGGAGCGTTGATAAACTAAGCAGAGATAACGGCGCAAACACTGCCCGGTAATCCGCCATTGTTAACGTCCACTTACTCGCGCATGGCTATTTGACTCAAAACGTAATACGCATGTGCGAAGTGGAGCCGTGACGTCACCGTTTCCACAGGAGCCGGTTTTGCTGGTGTACACGGCGACTCTGGAGTCGCGTTTTCAAAAGACTTCACTCTGGAACCCGGATTCAAAAAATTTCACTCTGGAACCCGGATTCAAAAGTTTGCGTTTTAAGGCCCCCAAAACGCCGTTGTCGTGTCAACGAACGGCCAAAACGCAACGATACTTTACCGTTTTATGTTGAAAACGTTGCTGTATAAACGGCTGTAACGCCGACACTGAATATGAGGGAAGTAATCAAAATATCCTCCTAAAAATTAATTAATCCAGTAACTGTAATCTGAATACTGGTGTTCCGTTAATGTAACATGGGCTTGTAGTGTTATGTGCTGAGCTTGTAGTGATATATACTGAACCTACAAGTACAAAAGTGAAGAAAAAAAACTAACATGGGCTTGTAGCGTTATATAGCAACACAGGGCTGAATATATATACTTCATTTCCGTATTCTGAATATGTAATGCTGTCACTTGTATTCCGTTACAGCCCCATCCTGGTGTCAGCTCACTCACACTGGGCTATACATACACACACACAAAGGGTCACATATCACTTCTATCAGTCTTTTCAACTCGGTCGCTATATTTTCTTCCCATCGCTCAGGGTGCCTCGGTGTGCTTGCAGAGTACCTGTGTGTTTTACAAAATGTAGTTGTATACAGATTAAGAGCCCATCCGCCCCTTCCTGTCCCATGTAAAGAGTATATCATGTCCTTTCCTTCACACAACTGCTGCACAGGCATTTGTAAATAATCCAATATCTTCTTTTAAATAACCCTAATTAATAATCAGAGAGTATTAGAATACCCGCAACCCCAAAACATTTCATTTCAGTGAGAACATCCCACTGGCATTTCATATCCAAAATGTCAATATAAAATGCCTCTTGGACAGTAAAAAACGTTGTTCCTTGGATTAAAACCCTGATCCAGTGCCTTGTAAAAAACAAACAAAAAACAGCAACAACAACAACAGCAACAAACAAAACAGGGTGTCCGGGTAGCGTGGCAGTCTATTCATTTGTCTACCAACATGGGGATCGCCGGTTCGAATCCCCGTGTTACCTCCAGTTTAGTCGGGTGTCTCTACAGACACAATTGGCCCATGGTTGTGGGTGGGAAGCCGGATGTGGGTATATGTCCTGGTTGCTGCACTAGCGCCTCCTCTGGTCATTCGGGGTGCCTGTTCAGGGGGGAGGGCGAACTGGGAGGAATAGCGTGATCCTCCCATGCGCTACCCCCCCTCCCCGGTGAAACTCCTCACTGTCAGGTGAAATTAAGCGGCTGGTGACTCCACATGTATAGGAGGAGGCATGTGGTAGTCTGCAGCCCTCCTTGGATCGTCAGAGGGGGTGGAGCAGCGACTGGGATGGGTCGGAGAGTGGGGTAATTGGCCAAATGCAATTGAGGAGAAAGGGGGGGGATAAAATATATATATAATTTCATATCACTGACCCTTACCCTCACCCAAACACTAAACTTAACTCTAACCCACATCCCACACAGACCACGACACCTGACCCCTGACCATCCGGGAATCTCCCATTGCCAAGGGGGGCAACTCGGATTTGCCAGATCTGATCAATCACTGAATCACAAATCCCCAAAATAGGTTGGGGGTGCCAAGCTTGGGGGAGGGGGCATGACATACAAAGTCTTTGCTGTACAAAGGCTTGTTAGATTCCTTTTCGGGGCACTGGGCTAGCCCTCCGTTTGTGTGTTCAGCCCCAATGGGAGGCTGGACGTGTGCCAAACAGCAAGCTTTCATTACATGGCTGGAAGTCCTTCGTTTGAGGCAGAAAACCTGCTTCCACACAAATACACTTCCACAGGTAAACAAAGACAAGCGGGGAAGTGGGGAGGAGGCGCGGGGGGGGGGGGGGCTAGGGGGAGCGGAGAAGCGGGTGGGAGTCCGACAAAGGGGAGAATTGTGTACACTCGTTCTTTGAGCAAAAATACACATACACACACACACACACGCATGTATGCACGAGCATGTGCATGCTTACATGCAGTTAGCACTCAAAAGAAAAAATACACACATGAACCGAACGTCATGAACACACTTCAAATGAACGGAGAACAGAGTGGTGGCTGCGGACGTTAGTCAAATATTTACTCAGGCATATGAGTCTGCGATGTGTGGGGCGCGTGTGTGCGCTCGTGTCTGCGAGTGTGTGCACTCGAGGGGATTTGTGTTTTAAGTGGGTCAAAGTGAGGTTAGCCTCGTACTACTGTTTACACTCACACTCTTACATCATTGCCCCCACTGTCAACCATAATATGGACAGGGGAAGAGAGCGAGTGAGATAGAGAGTGCGAGCGGGGGGGGGGGGTGAAGGAGAATGAGAGAAGGAGCTAAAGCGGGAGGGTGATGTAGAGAGAAATAGAAAGAGACAGAGATGAAGAGCGGGAGTAAGCGAGGGAGAGAGCAAGAGAGAAAAATAGAAAAATAAAGAGCGGCGTTGTAATGAGAGAGAGAGAGAGAGAGAGAGAGAGAGAGAGAGAGAGAGAGAGAGAGAGAGAGAGAGAGAGAGAGAGAGAGAGAGAGAGAGAGAGAGAGAGAGGGAGAGAGAGAGAGAGAGAGATAGCAGGGCTGTAAAAAAAAACATAAAGAAATTAAAGGCAGAGAGTGGAAAGGGACGTAGAGAGAACAATGGGAAGAAAGGCCGCCGACAAAAAAGGGAGAGGGAACATCACAGGCAAACAGAGTGTAGTGAGTGCATCCTTTTCATTTGAGTTTTTCCCCCCCTAGCCCATTGTCTCAAAATCCTATTTCCTAGCTAATTTAGAAACTGCTAAAATACACTCCACTCCCTACCTTAAGCCTAAGGCCACAGCTAATCCTGTCTTCTCACACACACATGCACACACTGCACTGACACAACACACACACACACACGTCCATACACTAACGCGCTCATTCATCCTCCTTGCTTTTCAAAAGACTTCATCTTGGCGTAGTAGAAACGGGGTGGGGGTGGTGGTGGTGGGGGGGGTTGTATTATAGGCAAGTGTTTGAAGTACATGAGGGAATGCAGGAATCAAACTGTGAGTTAAATGCTATTAGACAGCTGTGTGGAAAGGCAATGTAATATTAGATTTCACTGAATAGATGACTGGAGAAGGTGGTGTAATATATAGAGAGGGAGACGGCTTTATGCAGACATAAATCAATACTGCAGGACTGCGCTCGGACCGCTGAGACACTCCGGGATTCCAGGTCAACACTCGTTCGGAATATGAAACCTCCACCTGCACCTGTTCCGCAAGCTTCCGGCGAAGGCTCGTTTGTTTGAAAGGTTTCAATCTGGTGTATCAAAACAATAATAATGTGATACTTAATCAATGGAAGGGAAATCCTTTATCCTTGCAGGGAAATTCCCCTTTTCGCTTGCTGCCGTTGGACAGAGAGGTCAGGGTGCAGGGTTAGACCTGCCTGCAGACCTGGTAGTACCCAATTACTTCCCAGCGATGCTTCGGCAGGCTCTGAAATGAACGTGTCCAGTTGAAAGCCAGTCCATCTGACCACTGCCAAACATGGCAATACCGACAACTGAGCTCGGTCAATTGGTCCCTGGCTTTACTTTAGGCTGACTCCAGTTGGAAGACCAGCTGAGGAACAAGTCTGAGGTTTGGATACTTGAGGTTGTGCTGACTGTTTTTCGTATTAGTCTACCTGTCATGTCAGGATCAGGAACACTTTGTCATTTCATGAAATGAAATATCGTTTCCCCCAGCCCACAGCAGTGCAACACAGAGACAAGAAGACATATCCAAAAACTACAAGACCTTCAAGAACACACATATCCAACCTAACACATATATCCAAAGTAAACAAAAAAAAATCACTGTCTAAGGGAACGAACGCCAGCCAGGATGACTGTCAGAACTGCCGGTCTGCATGGGCTAGCGGTTAGCTTAGCCTCCCCCCGCTTTCGCGTCCTGTCAGATCGCCCTCAGTGCTTCCTCCTCAGGCGCAGCTCCAGGCAGCGCCGTGGTCCCTGGGCCCACAAGACACAACAGACCAGGCTCCCCCAGCCGATCCAATGCCAGCTCTTCCAGCCAGACACACCTCCCCGCACGCCACACGATGACACCAAAAACACCACAGTCCACACCAGGCGAGGCCGTCGCAGATCGCCCCGGGTGCCACACCACTGGAACCGCCAGTCCGCATGGGCCAGCAGCCAGCAAAGCCTGCCTGCTTCCGCATCCTATCAGACTGCCCTCGGTGTTACCTCCTCGGGCCGCAGCTCCAGGCAGGGCCGTGGTCCCTGGGCCCACAAGACGCAGCAGACCAAGCTCTCCCAGCCATCAAACGAAGACAAAACTTAAATGCAGACGTGGACAAAGACACTGCATGGATGGTACTGGGTGAGGCCGCCACAACTGTGAATTGGCGCCGCCATCTTCCCTCACCGGGAGCGGATATAAAATATACCGTTAACATGGAAGGATAAAGTAAAAATAGTTTTGCTCAACTCCATTACACAAACAGGAGCCAGATTAGAATCACTCTTGCTACGTACGAGTACTCAAGGAAAGACCGACACAGGCTTGTCTGACAAATATAACAGCATCCCTTGCACACGGTGCAGAAAAGATAGTTTGTGATAGCAAACTAAATAAACACACTACGAGTACACATAAAGCTGAAAAACGTCTCCGGTGTACCATTAGTATAGCTGGGAAAGGTGCAGCAAATATAAAAACAGCGGCGAACTTGCCCAAATCAAACACACTGCTGCAGACAAATTTGTGTAAACCCTCTGCAGTGTACGGACAGTCGGCCAGTTTGTCCAGCGAGTCTTCGCACACTGTGGAGGTGGAAGGGTTGTTCGTTTTCTCTGGGAACATGTCATTTTGCTCCGACAACCTGGATTTGGTTTGGCAGCAAATGCACCGTCGGTCATTGATGTGCGAAGTATGCAAATATGAACATGCCAATTTACAGAGGTGCTACCGGCGCCATCCCCCCCCCGTGATTT